>NC_134353.1:570789208-570949208 GCF_048569485.1 Anomaloglossus baeobatrachus | reverse complement strand
ATTTGAAGATGTCTTCTTCCAACATTAATTTTAAGATCTCTCCACAAGTGTTCAATGGGATTTAGATCTGGACTCATTGCTGCCACTTAAACATTTTCCAGCGCTTTGTTTACGTAAATTTTTGGGTGCTTATTGAAGTATGTTTGAGATCATTGTCTTGCCTGAAGACCCATGACCTTGGACGCAAACTCAGTTTTCTAATACTGGGCATTACATTGCAACTCAAAATCTTTTGGTAATATTCAGCTTTCATGATGCCTTGCACACAGTCAAGGCACCCAGTTCCAGATGCAGCAAAACAACCCCAAAACCTCTTTGAAACTCCACCATATTTGACTGTAAGTTCTTTTCTTTGTAAGCCTCATTCTATTTTTGGTAAACAGAATGATGCGCTTTATCAAAAAGCTCTGTCTTGGTGTTGTCTGTCCAGAAAATGCTTTCCCAGAACGATTTTGGCTTACTCATGTACATAAACTGCAGTCTATATTTTTATGTCTCTGTATAAGCAGCAGGATCCTCATGGGTCTCCTGCCTAAGCGTTTAATTGTATTCAAATGTCGACGATTAGTTTGTGCTGACACTGAGGCACCCTGAGCTTGAAGGATAACTTGAATTTCTTTTGAACTTGATTGAGGCTGCTTATTCACCATCCAGACTATCCTGCATTGCAACCTTTCATCATCATTCTTTGTCTGTTGTTCACATTGAGGGAGATTTGCTACAGTGCCATGGGTTGTCAACTTCTTGATTATGTTGCACATCATGGACAAAGGAACATCAAGATTTCTGGAGATGCACTTGTAACCTTGACATTGTTTTTCTTCAGTTTTGGTTCTCAAGGCCTGAGACTGTTCTTTTTCTGTTCTCCATGCTTAGTGGGGCACACACAGATACAAAATGCAAAGATTGAGTTAACTTCACCAATTTTTATTTGGTTTCATGTGCCTGTTACTTGCCACAGGGCAGTTTGATTGAGCATCACATTCTTGAAACAAAGTGATTTACCCACAATTTTGGAAAGGTGGCAACAATTTTGTTGTTCCCATTTTTTGGTTTTGTGTGAAATTGTCTAATGTGCCTTTTTTTTTCTTTTTTTTTTTTTTTTTGTGTGTTATTCGAATACACACAAATGAAATAAACATGTTTATGACAAAACATGTATAATTGCAATAATTTTCTGAGAGAAAAACTTCATTTTCTGGAACAATTAAAGTCAATGCGTTCCACCTCAGGTCTTCGATGCGCTCCACCGCAGGTCCTTGATGCGTTCTACCTCAGGGCCTTGCGTTCCACAGCGTCCCAGGTCCCTGAGCAGTGTGGTATTGCTGTGTGTATGTCTGCACTTGCAAACTGTAGCTGTTCGGGCTCTAGTGAGCATGATTGGGGGGTCTGTCTTCTCTCTTTTGGGGGGGTGTCTTTTCTCTTTTAGGGGTGTCTGCTTTCTTTGTTGACATGTCCTGCAGTATTCATCTCTTTTAGCTGCATGGACAATTCATTATTGATCCGCAACTAGGTCTTACTTCCGGGGTAGGGCTTATATTTAAGGCTTACTCCGAAAATGCTTGATAGGGCTTATTTTGTTGAAGCAATAGAAGTTTGTGTGTGTGTGTGTGTGTGTGTGTGTGTGTGTGTATGTATGTATGTGTGTTGGGATAAGGGAGACTTACTGGGAGTGCTTCTTTTAAATGGGGGGGGAGGGGGAAATACGCAAAACCCATACAGAAGTATGGGTCACCCATTGGCTCCCATGTAAACAATCAAACACAAAAACGTCTGCGCTGTATACATTTTATCCTAGACTCCTTTTTTCTCAGGTGTTTAGAATGTAACATAATGACTTACGCCAGCCAAATGGAGGCCGAAGGATAATATTGGCCTGAGGATACATTTCAGCTATTTTGGCATATCCTACAAATAAAATATTGTAGTGTGATTTTGCATTAAAGGGGTTGTCCGCTACACTGACAATCCCTTCTGACTCCGTATGTTTGCCCTCGTTAAAATAACACATCTAGTGTGATTCCATTGGGGTAGGCACTCGCTCTCGCAGGACTCATGTGATTTTATGTCACATAAACCTTACTCCGAATCAGAGCTGGCTTCTCTTTCCCCACGTTTGGACATATCAAACATCAAGAGAAATTGAGCTGCCAGCAAAAGCTCTAACTTCCAATTGTTTGATTTATTCTAAGGCTGGGAGTGGGAAGATAGTGCTGATTTTGCCAGGGCTCGCAAGTGCCAACACAGGAGGTAAGTTTAAGTGTTATTTTAGTAGGGGCAAACATGTTGATTTATAGAAGGGTTTTTTGGAGTAGTGGACAACCCCTTTAATATTAATCAGCTTTTTTTCAAGTTGTCTCTTGAGAAGCTCAGAGCTCTGTTGTCTACTTACTTCCTGGTTGCTGGAGAGTGGGCACTCCTCCTTGAGTGACAGATCTGGTCAGTTTCCTTCTATTACTGTTCTGAAGTCTACATTGTTATTATATTATATACATATAGAGATAACAATGCTTTTGAACAATCATTTGAAAATAGAGCTGTGATTAGAGCTGTTCTTGAAACTGCAGAAGCTTGTGAGTGAAGAATGTGATTTTGCCGGACTTCTAAGAGCAGCTTGTTCAGAAGCTGAGGGGGAGAAATGAGTGCAGCTAACCTCGCTATAGAAATGAATGGGCTGGATGAGGACCGTTAACGCCTCTCATGGAATGTGAATACTGCATATACTCTGAGCTCCTTGGAAACTATCTGTACACTATGTAAGATAAAAGCTCCCACAGCAGGAGAATAACAGCAAATAAATTGCAGACTTCCTTTTTTTCATGCTGCCTAACTATACGAGTATAATAACATGAGAATACCCCTTTAACTGACTGTGTGTGCAGTGTTCACATATTGCAGTTGACTTTCTTCCCTGAAAGGTTAGACTATTAGGTTTGTGAAGCAATATCTTGGTGAGTGATTCCTAATTGAACATCTCCACACTTGCAGCACTTGCATTGTAGCTGTAGATACCCCTGGGTAAACGTTTAATAACCGATCCCGAGTATTGCTGGAATCTTTTCTCTGTAAAGAACTTTACAGATGATATCATCAAGGTTTTAGGATGCCACCTCTGCTATCTTTGTCTACAACATATTTACACAAGGAAAAAAGGAATGCATCATAGTTTAATTTTCCTTGCATTACCACATTGATTAGATCTGTTTTATGTATATTAATAAATGTTCTGTTTTCATCTTTTTTTTCCCCCCTCTTTTGTATTCAGCTTGTCAAACTGATAACCATCTTTGCAAGTTAAGCATTTTGCTAATGTTCTGTGGTAGGCATCACACTGGGCAATTAACCAGGGCATCATAGCTGACTTTATGGCCAAATTCAATGGGCCATGTGGTAAGCAGTTAGGAGTAAAAAGGGCTGTTGGGAGCACAAAAGACATTTCAGGGAGACATTTTAAATGCTTCAGTGCAAGTTTAAGGCAAAAAATAGGCTTTTGTTTGCTTTCTCAATCAAGATTTCATATGGCAGTAGCAGTGAAATTGCTGATGAAACTACACTACACTGACTTTGGATACTATTTGATTTGAGCCATTGATCGAAAAAACATACAGAAAAAAAGAAATGTTTTAAAAATCTACTATGAACGATGCACGCACTTACCTGGTGATATGACTGAGCAATTAATGACCTGCTATTGAACAGTTCCTCAATTCTTGCAAGAAGCAATTTCCCATTTATTGTAGATTTTTAAAGGGAAAGTATTTTTATTTTGTGATTTTACAGTATGGTTCTTTTCTGTCCATTATTATGGCTGCAACCAATCTACTTTTGCAACTGCTCTGAGATCCTTACTGAAATTTCCCATCTGAGTCATTTTAAAGCACCTCTCCAGCATTTTTTTTTCCCCCACTGCTGGAGTGGTGCTTTAAATTTAAGTCTTAGGGTATGTACTTACGTGGCTTTTTTGGATTTTTTTGTGTCCTTCTTTTCTGCACACAAAAAAATATGTTTTGCAGGAGAAAAGCAGCTAAAAAAACGTGGTTTTACACTTGAGTTTATTCCTGCTTCTTTTTGCTATTTTTTTTAGTCATGGTGATCACAGGGGTTGAGGCACTTGTCCCCCTCTGTCACAGCCAGGTTTCCGGCTGATGTTATAGCCGGGACCCTGCTCTCACTGCCTGGAGCGGTGCCTGTGCTGCTCCCAGCAGTATAACCCCCTGAATGCTGCGATTTCTGCGATTGCAGCATTGAGAAGGCACAGAGAGCAATCGCTTACCTCTCCCTGACAATCGGTGTAATGCTATCATAGTGACCTGATCGCTGCCATAGTAACCCTGGGTCGTCACCATGGCGACCCCGGGTTACTGAGCTACGGATCGCCTCACACACCATGCGGTATGCACGGTGTGGGAGGCAAAGTGCTGCGCTGTAATCCCCCATAGTGGTAAGGCACTGCAGGGGATTATAGAAATGCAGTAACAATTGACATGCTGCTTCTTTTTTCAGCAACAAAATCTGCAAGAAAGAAAAGCAACGTGTACACAGCAAGTTAGGAATCTCATAGACTTGGCTTTTTCCTTGCTTTTATTGATTAAAATAAGCAAGGAAAAATGCATTAAAAAAAAACAAAAAAACAACAAAAAACTATGTGGGCACATAGCCTTATACTCACCTGCTGCAATCTTCTTCGGTTATCGCCACTCCTCCTGTCTGTCTTTGGCGATTTGTGACCTGCCGGAAGATCCAGTGTTTCATGGAGCATGCTAGAGGGCACAAATCAATGAATCAATGAGAGTCTCTCTCTGACTCATAGGCTTACAGTATATTGGGCGCTTGTGACATAACTTCTAAGTTCCGGACAGTCAGAACTTACGGACACAAGAATTTGCCACAGAACCGGAGCTAGTAGAAGGCTGGACCGGGGACTTTTTAAAGTGATGAAAAAAACCCACACCCTGCAGTGGTGCTTTAAGGCATATTAATAGAATATGCCATAAATGGACATTTTGCATCCTCATAGCCGCTGTAGCTATCTATAATATGTGTATATAACTATTTTTAAATATAAGAATACTGTTGAACAAAGGAATCATAGTTAAAGCCTAATATCTCCAATCACATTGGATTGCATTCGGCTACACAGTGGTTCAGTCGACCGCAATCTCTCCCGCCTTAATATTACACAAGAACGCTCAGCAGAGCGTTTGTGTTTTCTATGGGAGTGCCGTGGCCAGATTTCTCTCGCAGCAGCTTGTCTCCTGGATAAACAAGGATTAGTCATTGGAAATCCAACAGCTCCGATCCATCCATTCATCTATGGGGCACAGTCAAGAAGTCCTCATTCACCTTAGTCTGCCGGCTGAGCCCACTGTTATTGATGGATTCAACCGACTTTAGTCTAATAAGCAGGCCTTTAATTTGGGGATGCATCTACATATCTCTCCTGCTTTCTATGTTGTGTGACTAGTTTTGTGCATAGCAGGATCCTGAGTCTTGATTGAAAATGGCAAATTAAGACAGTGCCATATGACGTTTACAAGACGTAAGTGGATGTAAACCAGGAGTGAAAGAAGCATCTTTCCAAGTGAAGTTCCATTTCTCTCTGTTCTATGCCAAAGTATGAAGGTCGCGGCAGGAATTTAATGATAACTTCATGACATACATCACTAGAGTTGCAGTACTGAGTTTAAATCCCAGAAAAGTAATATGAGTGTTGCTGCTGGTAGGGTTTAGATAAGCTTTCATCTCGCACATATTCACTGTCAGCTCAATCTGATCCAGGCTCTGGACTTGATAACAATACAGTTAGCTCCTCCGTTTTTCCCGATTTGTCTACAGTGGCTTGAAGCAAGGAGAAGATTGCACGATTCCAGTCACTGGCCTTTTACTCACCTTTCAACTCATGGGAAGCAGTAGTTATAGACTGTACAGAAACGTATTTGTACATAGTCTTAACCACTTCTTGTATACCAGTATGTATTGTATGTGGCATCCTAGATTAATTTAAACCAGTGTTCACAAATATTGCAGATACAACCATTCCTATTTGCTAGATTTGTAACTTAAAGGTGTAATGCAGACTACAAACCTGGGTTGTCATTATAGCACTGAATCAATCTGTAAACTAAGTGCCAGCAGGCTGATATTGGGCAGGGTCTCTCTGTGTGGTATCTTACTATATTGCATTGCAGAAGTGTCAAACTGATTTTGGCCACATCAGCATTATGGTTACCTTCAAAGAGCTGTTTGTGATTGTATGGGCTCATGTAGATCTCCATGCAACGGGGTACGAGCATGGACTGCAATACACAAACTGTCCAAGGGCTATTCGAAACCTGTCCCTCTCTGGTAGGGCCATTCAAAAGCTGTCCATAGGTAGAAGGGCTATATAACATCTGTGCTTGGGCAGAAGGGCTAGAAAAGAGTTGTCCTTGGGTACTACGACTATGAGAGAGCTGTTCCAGGGCAGTAGGGCTATGAGAGAGCTGAAAATCTCTCTATTTTTTCCATTTCCTCCCTTTTTTTATTCTGTATACTGTTCTTTATTCGTGTTTCCATACTAGAAATCTGTTGAGCTGAAATTCTTTCCCTTTCTTCCCTTTTTTGATTCTGTTTGTTCTTTATATGTGCTTCCAGAGTAGAAATCTGGTGAGCTGAAATTCTTTCCCTTTCTTCCGTTTCCTCCCCTTTTTTGATCTGTATGCTTTTTTCATGCTCCCAGACTAGAAATCTCGTGAGCTGAAAATCTTTCCCTTTTTTCCTCCCACTTTTTTTTATTTATTCTATATGCCATTTTTTATACGTGCTTCCATACTAGAAATCTGGTGAGCTGAAAATCTTTCCTTTTTTTTTTTTTTTTTCCCCTTTCCCCTCCTTTTTTAAATTATACATGAAAGCACCTTCATGCAATTTAGCGTCTGTAAAAAAAAAAAAAGCATATAAAAATTTATATTGGTCTTAAAACGTGTGTCCAGAAAATACCCGTGGGTCCTGAATAGTGCCCGAGCTTGTAGTTGAATTTGAGGGGTTTAAATTCCAAAATGAGGTTTTGTTTTTTTTAATGTTTTGGCACCTTAGGGGTCTGCAAAGTGTGCATTCCAAAAGCCAAGTAGCACTCTGTTCTGAGCCCTGATGTGTGACCAAACAGAAGTTTCTAACATTATATGGGGTATCACGTGTTCGGGAGAGATTGTGCATCAAATTGTGGGGTCTACTTTAGTGGTAAAAATGCATTTTTATTTTCATGGCCATTAGATAATAGAAGTGTAGTTTCCAAAGTAATGCTCACTTTTTATATTTGTTTTTTTCCTGGTCTGTCAACCTTGGGGTTTCTGCAAATGGCTCCTACAATCTATTGGAACAAAATCCACGTTTCAAAAGTCTGCTTTCTTCGGTTTTTGCACCCCAGGTGGCCTCCAAATGTGACATGGAGTCCACAATCTATTCCTGCCAAATTTGTGCACCAAAATTTATATAGCGCTATTTCACTTCCGAGCCCGACCATGTGCACAAGCAGCAGTTTTTACTATGCATACAATATTACCATGTTCTGAGAAATTGTCTGACAAATTGTGTGGGCCATTTTCTCCTCTATGAAAATTACAAATTTGGGACTCTATCAATGTTTTAGTTGAAAAAAAAATAATATAATTTACATTTTTTTCATTCTTCTTTGCATTTATTTCTGTAAGGCACCTGAAAGGCTAACAATTTTTTTTTTTTTTTTTGAAAGGTACTACTTTTAGGAGGTAGTGGGGAAGAGGAACAGTCCCAGTATACAAGCTGGTATTGATTAATATTTGGCCTTGAATATAAATGAAAAGAGGATAGAACAGAACTACCTGTAATGGCAAACAAATATATGGAGAAAATTATCATTGTTTAATTCCTGAGTTAGTTATAACATGCCGCGTGTGGTGCTCAACAGGAGACAGCGAACATCATCAATAGGAACAGGCAAAAAACTGTCGCTCACCCCTTCTCTAAAAATTTGTTCCTTTATCACATAACGTACGGAAGATACAGAAAGGAAAAAGAGATGAGATTATTGATTGAAGTGCTTGGTAGCGTGAAACATCCGTCACGCTCTTTGTCTCTTTTTTTTCTTTTTTCTTTCTCCTCCGCCCAGTATGTTATAACGGAATAACTTTTTAGCAAGGGGGTGAGTGCACCAGTTTAATTGTTGTTTTATTTTTTGCTCTGTTCCTATCTTTGGCCTTGAATATTTATAGCAGACAAACATAAATTTTGACACAGTCAAGATAAGAGCACGGCTGAGGCCTAAAGCCTGTAGCCGTGGCTTTATCTGTGCTGGGTATCACAATATGGGGGGTTCCTATGACAATTTTTTCATTTATTTTCTTTTATTTTTCTGATGAGGTTTCGTTTGAGAATCCTCAGTGCCTGCTGGGATACTCGATCATCAGTGACAAACGTTTTAGGTGTCGAGTAATTCGGTGCTCTACAGAGCATGTCAGTTGTCAACTCCAACACATGGTCATATATATATATATATATATATATATATATATATGTATGTATGTATGTATGTATGTATGTATGTATATGAATATATATATATATATATATATATATATATATATATATATAATGAGGAATGGAAGTCTTTCGTTTTGCCAAAGTAACCGCAAGCCCCATAGTCTGAATCAATAAACCATCATAAGCACTAAAGTGCATATAAAAAGTACATTTTTAATTGATCAGACAATATATAATACAGGGCATGCATAGTACAAAAGGAGTACAAAAAGGTTTCCAAGACAGCAAGGGTGAATAATTGCCCATATGCGGCTGCATGCAAAAAGAGTAACTCTAAATAGCTCTCTGGTATGATAAGTGCTGTGAATTACAATAAGTGGATATCCCCAGGTAAAAAACCCCGGGGGAGGTATACCGCTGAATAAGTCAGCGTACCAACTGTAGGTAAATATCAAGTGACCACAGCACAAAAACCAGCAGCCAGCAAAGAGCTTACCAGTTTAACGTAGAGGAGCATGCAGGCACACATGGGGACAGTCCCAACACGTGTTTCGCCCACACCGCTGCTGCGCTTCCCTGCCCCATTGAATTGCGACATGTGTAGCAGATTCCCCGTGTCACGGCAGGTATATTAAGCTCACTCCTTTCCCTGTTGTCCACAGTTCCCTGAAGAAGTCATCTCACGAAACACGTGTTGGGACTGTCCCCATGTGTGCCTGCATGCTCCTCTACATTAAACTGGTAAGCTCTTTGCTGGCTGCTGGTTTTTGTGCTGTGCTCACTTGATATTTACCTGCAGTTGGTACGCTGACTTATTCAGCGGTATACCCCCCCCCTCCCCCGGGGTTTTTTACCTGGGGATATCCACTTATTGTAATTCACAGCACTTACCACGCCAGAGAGCTATTTAGAGTTACTCTTTTTGCATGCAGCCGCATATGGGGAACTATTCACCCTTGCTGTCTTGGAAACCTTTTTGTACTCCTTTTGTACTATGCATGCCCTGTATTATATATTGTCTGATCAATTAAAAATGTACTTTTTATCTGCACTTTAGTGCTTATGATTGTTTATTGATTCCGACTATGGGGCTTGCGGTTACTTTGGCAAAATGAAAGACTTCCATTCCTTTTGTATATATATGTCCTTTGAAGTTGTTGCCTTTCACTACTACTGAAATCCAGGTACATTGTTCTGTGTTTCTCAATTCCAACACATGGTCCGTATAAGCTCCCTGCACTACGTTCTTTGACTGACATTGTACTTCCTCACAGCTCTAAAGAGAAGTGACAAGCCATCAAGAAAGCGCACTCTCAGTGCGCATTGAAAACGAGAGAAACAAGGCTAGCATGGAGAACTGAGACCAGCCTAGCTCCAAAATCAGACGACACTGATGACTTTGTTTTAGGGTCGGGAGTCGGGACAGCAGCTTTGGGCTTACTACATCCCCAACCCCATGATCACATCCTGTTTAGTATCCTAGCGTGCATTGCTTTTGGACCACCCCTTAAAGAAGCACTGCCTTCAAAATTTTTATCCCCTTATTATATTGCAGTCATCATATCATATGCCCTGTGTACTTACAACTGGTCATTTTGCCCTTTTACTCAGTTAATTGTTCTCTTTTTCATTAGGACTTTAACATCACATTATTAAAACGCGAATAGTTGAATCCTTCTAAGCTCTATGGAGAAACAGGAAGTCTCTTTTCCCTTCATCAATGCAAAAGTCAGTAGTATGGGAGAGAAGGCAGCAACTGGGACAGGAATTGAAGAGGTGGGCTAACTCATGCAAGGAAAAATGACTTCCTGTTTCTACCTAGAGTAGAGGAAAGAATAATTAACTGGGTAGAAAGGCAAAATGAGCAATTGTAAGTATACAGGACTATGTAATATGATGCTTGCAATATATTAAGATAAAAATTTTGATGTGAGTGTTTCTTTAAAGGTTAAAATTTACTTTGTCATTAAGGGTTTAAAGGCATCTTGTTAATATGTTCAAATTATTGTGTTACCCTGAAAGCCTAAAAAATGAGTTGTTTTCATGGTTTTTAAATTCACAACAGGATAGTAATTTGCAGCATTCATAGAATAAAGAGTATATAGAATGGTAGCCTTGTAATACTGTGTGGTTTACATTTGTGCTTCCATCCTTTTCTTCATATGTATGTGTTGCAATGAAATTTCTACAACTTTACATTTCATATGTTTGAGAAAGGTTTTATGAAGAAGTTCGCACTTAAACTCTTATGATGTGACCTTGAGTAAGGATATTCTGGGACCTGAATAGATGGAAAGAATGTAAATACACGCAAATGAAACATCCTGATTGTTTTCTTTGTATGTGCATTGATTATTAATGATTCTAAGTATAGTCACACGCCAGCGAACAAAGCGAAGATTGACCTTGTCCTTCACTTTTCAAGGTCATTTTACAAATATTTTCAAACCTTTTAGCAAAACCTTCATGATTTTGATATTTACAAATTCGAAGCATTGTGGTACAACTATTGTGTGATTTGTCTTCTGTTTAAGCTATATTAATAAACATAAATCTATTGTTTGGGCATAAAAAAGAAATCTATATTTCTGGCAGTGCTTAGTAGAGGTAGTAGTGGTAAAATAAATTATTGCTAGACACCAAATTGCATGTGCAGTGAGGCAAGAGTGTGTGGGTTTGATGACCTAATGATCATCAACTTTTAAAGGTTGCATACAGCATTGTAGTATCTGACTATATTTGGAATATCCTTTATATGCTGTACTTTTTCTTAAGATCATACCTAATACCCGAAACATTAACGATACGGACCTATACCTCCAGGTGTTGATTCCAGGAGACACACTACAGAGTGTGGTCCAGGAGGAAGTATATTATTTTTTTTGTGTTTTTTTTTTTTTTTTAATTATTATATCTTACCTCACACTAAGGTAATGTAACTTTTAAAGTGGAGGGAGAATTCCTATAAAGTATGGGTGGGCAATTAATTTTCCCAAGGGGCCACGTGAGAGACCGTGACTGGTGTGGAGGACCGAACTATAAGGCTGAAATTAGTTCTGCTTAATATTAACATATTATTTATATTAGTTGTATCACTTAATATTAAGCAGATGTAAGTATGCTGACTATCCCTCTATATACAGTATGAGTCCACATATAGCCGCCTATATACAAAATGAACCCTCACACATCCCCCTATATACCGTATGAGCCCACACACAGCCCCCCTATATGCAGAATGAGCCCACACCCAGCCCCACTATATATGGTATGAGCACTCACACAGCCACCTACATACAGTATGAACCCTCACATAGCCCCTGCATACAGTTTGAGCCCTCTCACAGCCCTCTTACAGCCCTCTACAATCAGTATGAGCCCACACCCAGCACCACTATATAAGGTATGAGCCCCCACATAACCTCTTATATACAGTACTAGAAGGTGGCCCGATTCTACGCATCGGGTATTCTAGAATTTACGTATTGTGTAGTTCATGTATGATTTTTGTTTTATATATATATATATATATATATATATATATATATATATATATATATATATTTATATAATATATATATATATATATATAATATATATATATTATATATATATATATATATAGATATATATATAGATATATATATATATATATAGATATATATAGATATATATATATAGATATATATATAGATATATATATATATATAGATATATATAGATATATATAGATATATATATATAGATATATATATAGATATATATATATATATATATATAGATATATATATAGATATATATATATATATATATATAGATGTTGTTGTTGTGTGTAGTTACCAAGTGTTTGTGTAGGGGCTGTACATGTTCTGGGTGTGGCGGGGGGTGAGAGCGGTGTTGTTTGTGTGTTGCGTTGTTTGTGGAGCGCTGTGTGTCTGTAGCGTTGTGTGTGTGTTGCGCGGTTTGTGTGTGTGTGGTGTGTTTTGGGGGGAGGTATGTTTTGTGCAATGTGTGTGTTGTGCGGTATGTGCGTATATTTGTGTGTGCAGCGTTGTCTGTGTGTGGGTGTCTGTGTAGGGCAGTTGTTTGTGGTTCCCAGTGTGTGTGTGTGGTGTGATGTGCAGTGCGCGCGCGTGTGTGTGTGTGTGTGTGTGTTGGGGGGAGGTGTGCACTTCCCATCGTCCTCCATCCCCCATGCAGCGCACTCCCCATCGTGCTCCATCCCCCATGCAGCGCACTCCCCATCGTGCTCCATCCCCTATGCTGCGCACCCCCCATCGTGCTCCATCTCCCATCCTGCGCACTCCCAAACGTGCTCCATCCGCCATGCAGCGCACTCCCCATCGTGCTCCATCCCCCATGCTGCGCACTCCCAAACGTGCTCCATCCGCCATGCTGCGCACTCCCCATCGTGCTCCATCTCCCATGCTGCGCACTCCCAAACGTGCTCCATCCGCCATGCTGCGCACTCCCAAACGTGCTCCATCCGCCATGCTGCGCACTCCCAAACGTGCTCCATCCGCCATACTCCGCACTCCCCATCGTGCTCCATCCCCTATGCTGCGCACTCCCCATCGTGCTCCATCTCCCATGCTGCGCACTCCCAAACGTGCTCCATCCGCCATGCTGCGCACTCCCAAACGTGCTCCATCCGCCATGCTGCGCACTCCCAAACGTGCTCCATCCGCCATGCTGCGCACTCCCAAACATGCTCCATCCGCCATGCTGCGCACTCCCAAACGTGGTCCATCCGCCATGCTGCGCACTCCCAAACATGCTCCATCCGCCATGCTGCGCACTCCCAAACGTGCTCCATCCCCTATGCTGCGCACCCCCCATCGTGCTCCATCTCCCATCCTGCGCACTCCCAAACGTGCTCCATCCGCCATGCTGCGCACTCCCAAACGTGCTCCATCCGCCATGCTGCGCACTCCCAAACGTGCTCCATACGCCATGCTGCGCACTCCCAAACGTGGTCCATCCGCCATGCTGCGCACTCCCCATCGTGCTCCATCCCCCATGCTGCGCACTCCCAAACGTGCTCCATCTCCCATGCTGCGCACTCCCAAACGTGCTCCATCCGCCATGCTGCGCACTCCCAAACGTGCTCCATCCGCCATGCTGCGCACTCCCAAACATGGTCCATCCGCCATGCTGCGCACTCCCAAACGTGCTCCATCCGCCATGCTGCGCACTCCCAAACGTGCTCCATCCGCCATGCTGCGCACTCCCAAACGTGCTCCATCCGCCATGCTGCGCACTCCCAAACGTGCTCCATCCGCCATGCTGCGCACTCCCAAACGTGCTCCATCCGCCATGCTGCGCACTCCCAAACGTGCTCCATCCGCCATGCTGTACCCGCAGCATCAGCCTCTCTGCCCGCAGCATCAGTCTCTCTGCCCGCAGCATCAGTCTCTCTGCCCGCAGCATCAGCCTCTCTGTCCCCAGCATCAGCCTCTCTGTCCCCAGCATCAGCCTCTCTGTCCCCAGCATCAGCCTCTCTGTCCCCAGCATCAGCCTCTCTGTCCCCAGCATCAGCCTCTCTGTCCCCAGCATCAGCCTCTCTGTCCCCAGCATCAGCCTCTCTGTCCCCAGCATCAGCCTCTCTGTCCCCAGCATCAGCCTCTCTGTCCCCAGCATCAGCCTCTCTGTCCCCAGCATCAGCCTCTCTGTCCCCAGCATCAGCCTCTCTGTCCCCAGCATCAGCCTCTCTGTCCCCAGCATCAGCCTCTCTGTCCCCAGCATCAGCCTCTCTGTCCCCAGCATCAGCCTCTCTGTCCCCAGCATCAGCCTCTCTGTCCCCAGCATCAGCCTCTCTGTCCCCAGCATCAGCCTCTCTGTCCCCAGCATCAGCCTCTCTGTCCCCAGCATCAGCCTCTCTGTCCCCAGCATCAGCCTCTCTCATCCCAGCATCAGCCTCTCTCATCCCAGCATCAGCCTCTCTGTCCCCAGCATCAGCCTCTCTGTCCCCAGCATCAGCCTCTCTGTCCCCAGCATCAGCCTCTCTGTTCCCAGCATCAGCCTCTCTGTCCCCAGCATCAGCCTCTCTGTCCCCAGCATCAGCCTCTCTGTCCCCAGCATCAGCCTCTCTGTCCCCAGCATCAGCCTCTCTCATCCCAGCATCAGCCTCTCTCATCCCAGCATCAGCCTCTCCATCCCAGCCTTCCCCAGGATCAGCCTCCTCCAGCACGCCATGCTCCTCTGCCGACACTCACACACCCGATCGCATATACTCACACACACCCGATCGCATACACTCACACACACCCGATCGCATACACTCACGCACACACACATTGACGATATTGCACATACGCGCTCATACTCACAACATCCGGAGATACCACATGCTTCTGGCCATGTGATCCTCCGGCAGGTCCTGGAAGGTCACAACAGCACAGTATCGAGGCCGAGAAGCAAGCGATATCTCCGGATGCTGTGATTGTGTGGATGCGATGTGATGTGTGTGTGAGGTGTGTGTGAGAGTGAGTGTGAGCCGGTGTACACTGGTAACTATGATACACATCGGGTAACCAAGGGACCTTAGTTACCCGATGTGTTTAATGGTTACCAGCGTTCACGGCCTCCGTCAAGATCCCAGCATCGCAAGGTGATGTCTGGCGCTGCTGGGATCCTGACGGAGCCGGTGTAGAAGCAAGCGATATCCCAGGATGTTGTGAGTGTGTGGATGTGATGTGTGAGGTGTGTGAGAGTGAGTGTGATCTGATGTGTGTGTGTGTGTACTCACCTGGGAATCGGAGCTCCGTGTCAGTTGGGCCAGAGCGAGCGTGCATTGCGTGAGGGGGGCGGGGCCTGCAGAGAGCCGGGGCGTGAGGCCAATCCGTGTGCGGGGGCGGGGCCATGGCGAGCCCAGCGGCCAATCAGCTTTGTGTCACCGTAAGGACACAATTTTGGAGCCAGACAGACAGACAGACAGAATAAGGCAATTATATATATAGATGAGTAGCCCCTCAATATGGCGTGTGAGCCTCCACATAGCCTCCTATATACAGCATATGCCCCACATAACCTTCTAAATACAGTATGAGCCCTCACATAGCTTCCTAAATACATTAGAAGCCCCGTATAGCCTCCTAT
Source organism: Anomaloglossus baeobatrachus (assembly GCF_048569485.1). NCBI lineage: Eukaryota > Metazoa > Chordata > Amphibia > Anura > Aromobatidae > Anomaloglossus > Anomaloglossus baeobatrachus. Next base: position 570,933,614 of record NC_134353.1, on the reverse strand, counting down.
TTACTTTTATGAGCTCCCACATTGCCTGCTATATACATTGAGCCCCTACATAGCCCCTGTATACAGTTTGAACCCTGAAAGGGCCTCCAATATAAATTATGAGCCCCCTCTTAAGCTTTTACATACATGCAAACATCCCATACACATGAAAAAAACCCACCACATACTCACTTCGCTCCTGTTCCCTCGATGCTCTGCTCTGGCCTCTGGTGCACTGACGCTTTGCACAGCACACTCGATGATGTGACATCATTCTATTTGCTGTGCCTCACGCTGATTGGTTAATGAAGGAGCCAGCGGCCCCTCCTCCACCAATGGATTCACCCCTGCCTGGAGAAGGCAGTGACATTGGGCGGCAGAGGAGGCATGGTCTGTACCGCGGTTCACTGTTTACAGCCCTTTGGCTGTCTTAGTCAGTGGGCCACACTGGAACTGCAAGAGGGACGGATATAGCCCATCGGCTGCACTTTACCCAACTTGTGAGTCTGCAGCAGTGCCATCAGTAATGTAGCTCGAGTGACCAATGCATCCAATCAAGGTTCTTAGCAGCTCTGTAGACAGTCTTTAAAATATTTGTTCAAATCAATTCCAAGTTTTAAGGGTTTTTGTAAGGGCAAATAGTTGTGAGATTGTGTGGTATTAAAGACATTTAAGAATTGAACACCCCTATAGCAAGGGGGTTAAAAAAGAAACGTTTATACTTGCCTGGACCAGTGCTGCTTCTTCATAGTCAGCCCTGCTTCCCCTAGCTTTCTACTGTGGTTGAGATCTAGCAGGGCATGCATGACATGACTGCTGCTGCCAATCAGCGGCTGCTGATTGGCAGCAGCTTTTTGCACAGAAGAAATGGTGGGAATACAGTGCAGAACAGTGCTAGTCCTGGAAGCAACCAGCAGTTTTTTTTTTCTCACCATCCTAGGCCCATTAATAAGAGTTTGGCCAGTAGTGGACAACCCCTTCTTGTCTTTAATCCGATTTGATTTTTTCTCACATGACACTTATTAGTTGTTTTGCTGTTGGGGTAAAGTTCTTAAATGCCCACCACTATGTGCTGTCTTACATAGAGGATTAAGTATTCTAGCATTTGGACATCTCAAGGATATTTTATCGTAAGAACCTTTTAATAATCTGAAGTCAATTCCTACTAAAACTGGTTGTAGGCCATTCGACTACTCCCCATGGTATGACTTGTGTTTGTTCAGTAACTAGTATACTTTGATTGTTCCAACCAGACATGAAACTTAAACCCCATCCTAACCGCAATATCATGGGAGGAAGTTGGGGGAGGACTGTGCACACATGAATTGCTATGAGGAAAAACATTGGTATCACTGTCAACCAGATTTCACAGGTTATGCTAGTCAGAAGTGTGACAAAGCAAAAGGCAGCAAGTCTGCCCTACTATTAATACAGGTAATATGAACCCAGAGTCATAACAGAAGCTCTTATCGCCTTTTTCCAGATTTATTTCTGCTTTCAGTGTGGTATTACAAGTCTTTGCAGAGAATTATGCACAGCAGTTTCCATAATCTATACAAATGCTGTTGCAGAAATTTTCATTTTTGTTCATATCTGCATTAAAAAATGACTGAGTTTAGTAAAATATACGACCGTACATAATGTATCTTTCCGTGGGAAATTCTTCATTCTCAGCAGGTGTAAAGGAAAGTGTTAATGTTAAGATATTTTTTTTCCTTTTTCCCGTGATCACAAAGTGAATATCCTAAAATACTATAACATAAAGTCGTCTTTTTGCCCTAAAATTGAAGAGCAGAAGCCAGAATGTGAAGCAATTTGGGATAATGCACAAACAATAGAAATGCTGAATTTAGTGACTTGGTTCAATTATTTTTTCTGTTGCTGATTAAAGCTTCTGGATTCAGCAATTAAAACTTTTAATTACTCTTAATAGCCATAAAACTCAATGACTACTAGAGGGTGTTAGGATTATGCAGCATTGCAGGAAAAGTTTCATGATAACATCAATAGGCCGAATTTTTCTTAAAGATTAAATATTAGCAAATTGGTTTGGCAATTATCAAAAACTTCATGACATATCATAAAAGCATGAATTAAAATGGCAATCATTGTCTTTATAGATAGCGAAAGATAACATGATTGCATCAGATGGCAGTATGTCCTTGTTCAGCCTTTTTTCCTTGACTAAATTCCATTGTGACTGCTTTATACTGTCATGTTCTTGAAATAATTTACCGTCAAATGGAATGCGCACAAGCCTAATACTATCTTGGAGCAAAGCTGTGGCCTCAACAGTCATTAAAATTACGTTTGACTTTTAGACTAATTTTCTCATGTGCATCTAACATGTCTACTAAAACTTTTTACTTGGGCCATAAAAAAACCACGGAATTATGAGTAGCCACATAGACTATAATGGGTACATGTTCTATCCAGGAAAAGCACAAACAGACATGTACACTAAAAACTTCTAAATTAGGCCTTAAAGGATTTTTATAACTTTTTATAGATGAAGAACACTGGATAAAGCTTACAAGCTATGTTAATACTCTTTCAGTTATCCGTGCCACATTGTCCATGCTTGGACTGGCTGCGTATCTCCCGACCATAACATGACAGCTTCATATATTTCTATGAGTCTGTCATGCTCTGGACAGGAGACCCCCGGCCAGTCTGTTGCATTACCATCTGTGCACGGACTGAACACTGGTTTCTTGTGGCGAGTGTGACAGCATCATGGAAATATATGACGCAGTCACAGTTTGGTCGGGGGACCCACTGCCAGTATGTGCATTCTGGTCTGTGCACAGACCATGTTATACGGACGTCTGAAGGAGCCCGTTTGCTAAGTTCAGGGTTTGAAGGTATTGTGCATGATGGAGGGGTTCTCTTATTAGTCTTTCTTTGATCAGCGTGCATAAGGCATATCTACAACAGCTAGTAGAAATATTTTACGTTAACAATAGCGTTTAGCGATTGTGTTCACGACTGCTCAGTTATCGGGCATCAGGGTGCTGGGGTACTTTCGGTGCTCGGGTATGTTGTGCATGAAACAGCGACCACAAAACACAGGCTTGCTACACTGCATGATGTGTGCAGGCACCCCAGTGAGAGCCATTTGCCATCTCTGAATCTCTCTCACTGGGGTTGAAAAATAACATTTTCCCGAACATTTTCGGATGTTGTGCGTCAAATGAAAAAACCCTCCCTCCCCCCACCGAAATGCTCTGTATATGACTAGCAGTATGTGGGCAGAGAGCTGAACTGCTCTATCATTGACTTCCATTATACTCATTACTGGAGTTGAGCACTTTCAGAGCATCTAACCAGCTTGAATCAAGGAACGAGCACCCGAGCATTTTAGTTAAAAATAGTTTAATAGGTAATAAAATAGTTAAAGGGGTAGTCTCATCTCCAAGATCCTATCCCAATATGTAGTATAATAATATTGGCAAATAGCTCCAATTAAAAATGTAGTATAGTTCTTCTGATTCACTATGTCGCTACCTAAGGTTACCTGCCTGTGGCTGGGATTCAGAGAAGATTGTGATCTTTCCTATATACAGCAATGCTATGGCATTGCTGTATATAGCACAAGCGATCAGACGATTGCAGGTTCTAGTCCCACTGCTCACAGCACTGACAGATGGCTGTAAGCACTCACCTGTATTAACTGACAAGCCGCTCTTCACTAAGAATTATGGCTGTAAGCACGCCCCTGTACTGACTGACAAGCCGCTCTTCACTAATGCACTGTAAAGCCGCCTATCAGTCATTGCAGAGGCGTGCTTACAGCCGTTGGTCTCATTGCTGTGATTGGTGACTGTAATTGCAGGAAGATACAATGTACAGGAGAATAGTGTGGCTTCTAGACCTAGATTAGCTTGATGATGTGCCGAACATCTGTGGTGGATGCAGCTGAGCACAGCACCCTACAGCAGAGCAGTGCTATACTCCTTTACATATTCATCAGTCAGCCAGCTTCCATATCCGTTCTGAGTCAGCAGCACACAGGAAAAGGAGGTAGGGGATGTCAGGATTGAGGAGAAACTGCTGCTGGGGAAATGTAGGTTTAGTCATATAAGAATGGGACAGTCCCATCTGCTATAAGAAGCTGGATGCACAGAGTGGCAAATGGTGAAGAAAAAGACTCCAAGGAACAAGAAAGAATCCGTTATGTTGGGCGTGGATTGTGTATTAGCAATAAGCTTGCATTTACTTTGCTTTCTAAAACATAATGGGATTCTTTGACAAAATCTTTAAAATAATTTAGAAAAAAAAAATAAATCAAGAGGCGCAATGACTCTACCAAATACGGCTGCACATATGCATGAGATTATAGGGTGCTGGCGATGACATCCACTCTTGCAAATCATGTTATCATGCCCAAAGTGGGGTGATAACATGGCGCCCCATTGAGGAGTGAAAGACCTAATTAGCATAAGAAAAACATAACATCAATCTTTTAAACATGAATTTAATTTATAGATTCTTATGAATTGCAGGAACACTAAATACCATTGAGTTACCTGTAGTTATCATCTTAACTCTAAATACATATATTATACATTTTGTATCATTTATTATTTTCCAATAGTTTTAATAGGTGTTTTCAATAATGTTCAATGTGCGATTCTTAGGTTTGTGTCAGAAGATTGATGTGGAATTAAAATAAGGAAGAAAAAACCGAGCAGTCTCGTCTCTTTCAATTTTGCTTTGTTCAGTGCCCTGGATACAGTTTTTCCCACTTCCATTTAGCCAGTCAGGCAGCACCGAAGAATGAGTTTTGCATGTTTTAATGGACAGCTGCAGCAGTTTTCCATTTGTTGTGCTGTAAAGGTATTACATTTTTCTACATGTTTCTATACTGACACCTAATAGATCACTGACTGTAGATGCGGTTATCAGAATGAATGGCACAGCTTGTTCTCACATAGCTCCATTTCAGTCCTATTGTATTCAGAGCACTCATATATTTCCACATCTACAGTGTTTTGTGTTTTACCCCAAAATATGTGGCAGACTTTGATTTTTCTTTAGCAACGGACAGATCATTTGAACCAGACCGATCACCCTGTAAGGAGTTAAAGTATTTAATATGAGATCATGAAAAAACTATTGGAAAAACATAGAATTTAAAAAAGATAACGCACGATGGAAAAAATAGGTTAATACACCATTTGCATGAATTTCATTCTTTGGCCTAAGCCACATGGCGAGAGAATGGAATGCGATAAAACATCGCATTCCACTCGGACCAATATTAGCCTATGTGCCAGCTCCCATGAGCGATTTATTTTCTCAGCCCTAATTGGACTGCGAAAACAGTTGCAGCATGCTGCGGGTGCAATGCGATCCTTGTTTTTCTTGCACCCATTCAAGTCTATGGGGCGAGACGAAAATCGCACTGCACTCGCATTACACCGATGTAATGCGATTGCAGAGTGAGAATGGCAATAGCCGGCAATGGAGGAAAGAGGAAGATAAATCCCTCCCTCCCCTCCTCAGTGCCGGCCCGCCCCTCCTCCTCAGTGCCGACCCGCCCCCCAGCTGTGGTCTGATCGCATGATCGGACCTCAGTCGCAATGACACTCAGCTCCCGCTGTGCTGCCAGCATGAGCCGAGTGTCATGTAAGGATTGCAGTAATCCCCGTGTGGCCCCAGCCTTTCACTCAGAATTAACCCTCCATTTTCCTTTGAGTTGAAAATAACTAGTGAGACTTGTTAGTAACAGATGCAAAATTCCCATGATGACTTTTTGATGCTGCGTATATGCAATGCGCTGAAAACACATGATTTTACAGTTTCAGCAGAGTGAAGGAATTTGCAGAAATCTCTGGCCGACTGCACTTCTTTTTTACTCAATGTAAACCGATCTGTGGTGCGTGTTTGCAGTCCGCAACATGTCAATGTCTCCTGCGTGTACGCTGAGAGCTACCTCTGCGGGAACGCGCTAGAAAAAAAATTATTGGTTCAGATTTGCTGCATTTTTTTCACCCATTGGCTTCAATGTTGTGAAGATAAAACGCTGCAAATCTGCAGGTGTGTTTGCACACTGACTCTTTGGTGCTGTTTTGCTGCGTTTTTGCAGCATTGTTTAACACAAAAAATGCATGGCTATAACCGGATATGTCATCACAAGCAGGACAATGTAAACTTAGACAAAAAAACTATTAAAACAGGAAATGACATCAAGAATTTTTTTTTTAAAATCAACCTAGCTTTATTGACAGGCTTTTCCTTGTTGCATGAAAAGAAACAAAAAAAACGCACCCCCAAAAAAGATTCAAAAACGCATCAAAAACCGCATCAGAACCACATGGGGTGTTTGGTGTGTTTTTCTACCACAAGATGCAGATTTGGTGCAGAAATTTTCTGCATGAAATCTGCAGTCTGTGTACTTACCTTAAATGTGCCGCTGCTATGTGCTGTGTAATTGCCGTGTCTGACTGTACACAGACATTGTCTGATCATACCACATCTCCTGGGCAGGGGAGGACATAAAGTATGCAAACAATACAGCATTGGATTGGAAATAATTCTTCTTTTACGTAAAAACTTATTTAAAGATAGGCAGCAAAATTGTTTACATAACAAAAAAAAAAAATTATCTATGATCCCGTGCTGTAATGTTTATATGTGATTTGTTTCTGACTTGGCATGAGAAAAAAAATCTTAGCATGCTGTGTTTGGCGGCGTATATCCAATCACACGCACCCATGCAAGTCTATGGGCGCGAGTGAAATAGCAAACTGCACTGATGTCTTCAGAGTGCAGTGCGATATACACACAGACAGGCAGTGGAGAAGATCGAAGGAATTAATCTCTCCATACTCTCTGCACCTGTGATGTATGCTCTCTCATCGAATGTCATACACATTTGGGAGCAAGGCATTAAGGTCCCGTCACACACAACGAGATCGCTAACGAGATCGTTGCTGAGTCACCATTTCTGTGACGCAGTAGCGATCTCGCCAGCGATCTCGTTATGTATGACACCAGCGATCAGGCCCCTGCTGTGAGATCGCTAGTCATTGCCGAATGGTCCAGACCATTGTCTTCAAAGGTGATGTCCTGCTGGGCAGGACACATCGCTGTGGTGGACGCTGTGTGACAGGGTCCCAACGCCCGCCGAGATCGTTATACAGGTGGCTGATCGTTACTGTGTCGTTGGTAAGGTCTGACTGTGTGACATCTCACCAGCGATCTCCCAGCGACTTACCAGCGATCCTTATCAGGTCATATCGTTTTCGGGATCGCTGGTAAGTCGTTGTGTGTGACTGGGCCTTTACAGTACAAGGGACACATGTACAAGATTATCTCAGTACAGGAACGTTATATTAAGCACATCCAGTTGTTGAACCTATTCCAAGATCTATTGATTAAAATTTACTTTAAAATGAACTTTGTTCATGGGAAATTGCCTTCAATAAAAATCATTATGGGATATAATGGATGCCTAGTTTTGACGTGAGTTGTGAACCCCTTTTTTTTAAGCTAAAGAAGTGTCAATTGATTACACCCTTAACCTAGCACAGTAGCATGTACTACACATATTACCGCAGTGTAGCCAAGCACCACCTGCTGTTGTTAACCACTTAAATGCCTCTTTCAATCTTTGACAGCAGTATTTAATGTGTACGAACCAGGGGTGGTATTACCATTTTTAACCATTTATGGCACTCTTGTGATTTCAATAAAGAGGGACACAAATCAGTGCAGACATGTGTCCTTTGAAAAATATGGAGATTGTAATGGCTTTAATTTGTCAAATTTTGGCTCACAAGACTTCTGAACTGGCACCTATAAGGTTTTAGTGTATTCTAGCCAGGTTGACTAAAAATCCTTTCTTCGTCTGAGCTCCCGGGAACCGGCCCGCTGACTGTCCATGCACTGATCATCTAAATCGGCCACCGCTAATCCAAAGGTGACCTGAGCCTAAAAAACCCTTTTCTCGGGAGTTGAGTGTGCCAGGTCCAATGATGGTTTGCAGTCTGGGTTGTGTGCTCTAGCCTGGACCATCCAGAGAATGAGAAATTCTAAGACGTCCAAGGCATCATAACCATAATCAATTACTGCTTTATTTTGGAGCACGGTAGTAGTAATAGCTACACTTCATTATGCTGACTTTCCTCAAACTGTATATATATTGATTTGTTTAGCTTGAGGAAGACCTGTATTACAGATTGATGCTAATGTACTCCATATTAAGGCCCTGTGCGCACGCTGTGGATTTACTGCGGATTTTGCAGCGGATTTGCTGCAGAAAATGTCTAACATTGCTGCAGTTAATTCCCCAGCAAAACCTATGGGTTTTAATCAATGCTGTGCGCACACTGTGTTTTGTTTTTTTTTTTTATACCCGCGGATTTTCTGCTACGGAATTAATGAGCATATCACTTTTTTTCCGCAGGTAACTGCGGTTTTTGCCATAGATAATGGTAAAAATCCGTGGGGACCAACTTGCGGCAAAACCGCTGCAAATCGCGGCAAAAACGCAGGTGAGGTTTTACAGCGGTTTTTACCATGGATGCAGGATTCTTTCAGAGGGTCCGTTTTTTTCTTAAGAAGAAGTCACTTTCTAGTGCGCACATAAGGCAGTAATTGTTGATATTGGCGGAGCACTGGTCTGCTGTGTATTTCTCATATACACAATTTAAGAAGCCTCCATAATGAAAACATAGCGGTACATATCACTGCAAATTCTATTGTTCTTTCCACTCCTTCAAAACCAACCCTAGTTATAGCCTCTAGCCAGTCCTATTTTCTTAAAATACCTAGAAAAGCTACACTGAAGATTACAAGTTTGGCAGAAGCGAGGTGGTGTGTTCCAGGACGGTAATGGTTGGCTGAATTCTACACTAATCAGGAGCTGCAGGAATAAGACCTGTGGCCATACTAGTGATAGTATAATGGGACTCTGGCAAGTGTGATTTTACTAGATGAGTCACAAAACAATTTTTGTTAACTTTTGTGCAGTGTTGTGCTTTTGATAAAACCTCTAAAACCTTGGAAAAAAAGCATACATAGATGTGGTTTAGTGCTGGATTTTTTTCTTTTAATTTCCCCAATCTTGGAAAGTTCATATGAGGACATGGTGTGTGTTTAGTTAGGAGTATAGGCTTACATAGCCTAACAACATCCAATTTTGTCTTCTTTATTTATTTTTTTTATACTTAAAGATTTCTGTGCAACAGATCAGTATGATACTCTAATAGATCTAATACTAAGTATAAGTGCATCTACAAAAACATTAGGCAAACAGAGCAGAAGCTGTAAAGTAAGGAACTTCTCATGGTGTGGAATCATGTTGTCTTTTCTGGCAGCTCTAAAAGAAGCTCATGACAATAAGGCTAGAGTCACATTGCTGTATGACTCGCATGATTGAATTGTTAGAAAATCTTGCATTGTACTCTGCCCCATGTAAGACAATGCTGCAGCTCAGATCTGAGTTTATCGTAATCGGACTGAGGAAAAAAAATTGCAGCATTCTGCGATTGGCTAAGAGTCTCGAATCATTTGCACCCATACAAGTCTATGGGTGCTAGAGAAATATCGGACTGCACTCAGATGACATCCAAGTGCAGTGTGATATCTGCACAGGCTAACAATGGAGGAGATGGAGAGATTACAGTCTGCCTCATCTCAGCAGCTGTGATCCGATCTCAACTATTCACTATTGCTGTTACTGTTCACTACTATAACTGTTCACTGTTCGCTATTTTGATAATGAAAATTGGATTTATCTAGTGTCATTTGAAATAGCGTAAAATCTTATTCATGTGGTACAGTGTACCTCGTGTGGCAGTATGATTCTTTTGCCACACGTATTTTTGTAGGTTTTTTTTAAACAATCTGTAAAAAATATAATTATTAGGTACATGACTGCATTGAATGCAGGAAGAAACATGCTAAGCTCACTACTAAGAAAAAACTTAAGAAAATACTGTCATTTAAAAGAATAAAAAATGTTTTTGATTATCATTTTTGTGTTTTTGGTGAAAAATGTTAAACAACAAGGTGTGAGCGACTTACTGTAGGTTGCAAAAAATATTAATTTGGGATAGTTTTGCACCCACTTTAATAATTTATTTGTAGGCGGCTTTATTGTTGCCTTATGTTGAAGAAATGGGTTACTAGTAGATGTTAATGATTAAACAAAGTTGTTTATCGTGACACGTGTGCTTTACATGACCCTACAGTTTTATTTTCACACTTCACATATCATGGTGGTGACAAGGTTTCTCTTGAATAATTTCAATGCTGCCATTTGTCATATCTCTGTGGTAAATGGAACCTGCATGTACTTTTGTGAGCACACAAGGGGCCATTCAGTGTCAACTAGGTCTGAGCTAAACGGCTTTGATGGTGCTGAGCATTCTTGCATTTCTGTGCCATTCCAACACTTTATGAGCCGGAATGGATCTATGCTTCTACTAGGCTCTCCATTGTTTAAATCACCTTAAAGGAGTTGTCCGACATAAACTCAACAATTTTTGTTAAGCTAATCTGTGCTGTATTGTCATATAAATCACACCTACATTGTTATTTTTTGTTTTCTAACTTTTGTTCCTCTTGAATTATCCCTTTATTCTCTGCAGCTTCTTGTTTACATTCAGATCCAGCAAACATGACCACTTCCTGTGCAGAACCTCAGTCAGAGCTGTCACCACCCGCCTCAGTGTCCAGCCTCGCCCCCTGCCCGCCCCCTGCACACACATTCCCTGTCAGTATTCTTCCCCAGCACCTGACCTGGTATCACTACAGCATTGCAAATAACAGCCCCACATCGGGCTCTGCACCGCACACGCACACATATGGCTCTGCACCGCACACATATGGCTCTGCACCGCACACATATGGCTCTGCACCGCACACATATGGCTCTGCACCGCACACATATGGCTCTGCACACGCACACATATGGCTCTGCACCGCACACGCACACATATGGCTCTGCACCGCACACACATGGCTCTGCACACGCACACATATGGCTCTGCACCGCACACGCACACATGTGGCTCTGCACACGCACACATATGGCTCTGCACCGCACACGCACACATATGGCTCTGCACCGCACACGCACACATATGGCTCTGTACCGCACACATATGGCTCTGCACCGCACACGCACACATATGGCTCTGCACCGCACACGCACACATATGGCTCTGCACCGCACACATATGGCTCTGCACCGCACACATATGGCTCTGCACCGCACACATATGGCTCTGCACCGCACACATATGGCTCTGTACCGCACACATATGGCTCTGCACCGCACACATATGGCTCTGCACCGCACACATATGGCTCTGCACTGCACACATATGGCTCTGTACCGCACACGCACACATATGGCTCTGCACCGCACACGCATAGCTCTGCACACGCACACATATGGCTCTGCACCGCACACACACACATATGGCTCTGCACACGCACACACATGGCTCTGCACCGCACATGCACACATATGGCTCTGCACCGCACACGCACACATATGGCTGTGCACCGCACACATGGCTCTGCACCGCACGCGCACACATATGGCTCTGCACCGCACACATATGGCTCTGTACCGCACACATATGGCTCTGCACCGCACACGCACACATATGGCTCTGCACCGCACACGCACACATATGGCTCTGTACCGCACACATATGGCTCTGCACCGCACACGCACACATATGGCTCTGCACACGCACACACATGGCTCTGCACCGCACACGCACACATATGGCTCTGTACCGCACACGCACACATATGGCTCTGCACCGCACACGCACATACATGGCTCTGCACACGCACACATATGGCTCTGCACCGCACACATATGGCTCTGCACACGCACACATATGGCTCTGCACCGCACACGCACACATATGACTCTGCACCGCACACATATGGCTCTGTACCGCACATGCACACATATGGCTCTGCACCGCACACGCACACATATGGCTCTGCACACGCACACATATGGCTCTGCACCGCACACATATGGCTCTGCACACGCACACATGTGGCTCTGCACCGCACACATATGGCTCTGTACCGCACACGCACACATATGGCTCTGCACCGCACACATATGGCTCTGCACCGCACACATATGGCTCTGCACCGCACGCGCACACATGGCTCTGCACCGCACACGCACACATATGGCTGTGCACCGCACACATGGCTCTGCACCGCACGCGCACACATATGGCTCTGCACCGCACACATATGGCTCTGTACCGCACACATATGGCTCTGCACCGCACACGCACACATATGGCTCTGTACCGCACACATATGGCTCTGCACCGCACACGCACACATATGGCTCTGCACACGCACACACATGGCTCTGCACCGCACACGCACACATATGGCTCTGTACCGCACACGCACACATATGGCTCTGCACCGCACACGCACACACATGGCTCTGCACACGCACACATATGGCTCTGCACCGCACACATATGGCTCTGCACACGCACACATATGGCTCTGCACCGCACACGCACACATATGGCTCTGCACCGCACACGCACACATATGACTCTGCACACGCACACATATGGCTCTGCACACGCACACATGTGGCTCTGCACCGCACACATATGACTCTGTACCGCACACGCACACATATGGCTCTGCACTGCACACATATGGCTCTGCACTGCACACATATGGCTCTGCACCGCACGCGCACACATGGCTCTGCACCGCACACGCACACATATGGCTCTGCACCGCACACGCACACACATGGCTCTGCACCGCACACGCACACATATGGCTCTGCACCGCACACGCACACATATGGCTCTGTACAGCACACACATGGCTCTGCACCGCACACATATGGCTCTCCACACGCACACATATGGCTCTGCACCGCACACATATGGCTCTGCACCGCAAACGCACACACATGGCTCTGCACATGCACACATATGGTTCTGCACCGCACACATATGGCTCTGCACACGTACACATATGGCTCTGCACCGCACACGCACACATATGGCTCTGCACCGCACATGCACACATATGGCTCTGCACCGCACACGCACACATATGGCTCTGTACTGCACACATATGGCTCTGCACCGCACACGCACACACATGGCTCTGTACGGCACACATATGGCTCTGCACCGCACACATATGGCTCTGCACACGCACACATATGGCTCTGCACCGCACACATATGGCTCTGTACCGCACACGCACACATATGGCTCTGCACACGCACACATATGGCTCTGCAACCCCCCCATTCCCATCCCCTTCGGGAACACATGTGGAATACATACTCACCCGTCCTCGTTCCCCGCCGCTCCTGCACGTTCGTGCGCTGTCTGTGCTCTGGCCATATCAGCACAGTAGTGACGTCACCGCTGTGCTGAAGAGAGCACAGACAGCGGGAGGGACAGTGATGAGAAGCAGCGCTGTGCTGCTTCTCATCAGCACTTTCAAATATACCGGCATCTGTGATCTGTGATGCCGGTACATTTGAATGTGTGATCCTGAGCAGGGGGCCCGGTGCTGGAGCTGACACCATGGCAGCTGCTGCCAGGCCCCGCCCCCAGGTCACAGACCCCACAGCAGTGCAGGGGGAGGTTACTGGAGAGTAAAAGAGGTGCGGGGGAATGTGTGGGAGGGTGCAGGGAAGGGGGCGGGGCTCATCACACTGTAGACACCCAGCAGGGAGGCGACATGCTGTTTCCACATTTGCATGTCAACATGGCCCTGCCCATGTTGACATGAAATGACCGGAAGCAGCAAAATCGCGGCAGCAGCGGTCACATGACCGCTCTGAGCTGGGGGAGAGGGGCTGACAGCAGGGCAGGTAAGTGGTCTCTATCTACTTACCTGCCCCAATGTAGCCCCATAGTGTAATAAAAAAAAAACGTCAAAGAAGCCGGATAACCCCTTTAAGGCTTTGTGCGCACTAGAAATGTGAAGTTTCTCAAGAAAATTTCTTGAGAAACTTCTGGGAGTGGAAGATTTCCAGACCTCCGGAAAAAATCCGCACCAAATCCGCGATTTTTCCCGCAGGTTGTTCCCTGCGGATTTTGCATGCTGTACTGCAGAAATCCGCAGGTACCTGCGGAAAAGAATTGACATGCTCATTTTCTCAAGAAATTTTCTCAAGAAAATCTTCTCAAGGAAATTGCTTGAGAAAAATCCGCAGTGTGCGCACAGCTATTTTTTTTCTCATAGGATTTTCTGGGAAATGTCTGCACAAAGATTGCAGACATTTCTCAAGAAAATTCCGCACCAAATCCGCGGGTAAATCCGTGGGTAAAACGGCCTAGTGCGCACATAGCCTAAAACTGCAATGCCAAACAAGTCTAATTTTACATTTAAACCAAGAACTCTAATAGGGCAGCTTTACATTTCTAAAAGCAGTGAGCCTTATATGCAAAGCCTTCTTTAGTATGCGTTTACCTAGGATAAAATAGGCTGAATGCTTTTGTTAGGCCTCATATACATTAACCCCTTCAGCCCCCGGGCACTTTCCGTTTTTGTTTTTTGCTCCCCTTTTTCCGAGAGCCGTAATTTTTTTATTTTTCCGTCAATCTTGCCATAAGAGGGCTTGTTTTTTGCGGGACAAGTTGTACTTTTAAATGAAACCATACGTTTTACCATATGGTGTACTGGCAAACAGCAAAAAAAATTCCAAGTGTGGAAAAACTGCAAAAAAAAGTGTGATGGCACAATATTTTTTGGGATGTTTTATTCACAGTGTGCACTATATGGTAAAACTGATGTGGGTATGATTACTGAGGTCGGTGCGAGTTTGTGGACACCAAATATGTATGTTTACTTGTATCTGAGGGGTTAAAAAAATTCACAAGCTTGTCCAATAAAAGTGGTGTACGTTTTGCGCCATTTTTCGAAACCCGTAGCGTTCTCATTTTTTGGGATCTATGGCTCAGTGACTGCTTATTTTTTGCGTCTCGAGCTGATGTTTCTAATGGCACCATTTTTGCGCAGATGCTACGTTTTGATCGCCTGTTATTGCATTTTGCGTAAAACTTGCGGCGACCAAAAAACGTAATTTTGGCTTTTGGAATTTTTTTGCCACTACGCCGTTTACTGATCAGATTAATTGAGTTTATATTTTGATAGATCAGGCATTTCTGAACGCGACGATACCAAATATATTTTTTTTAACCCTTTAATTTTCAATGGGTTGAAAGGGGGGTGATTTGAACTTTTTAGTTTATTTTTATTTTTTTTAATATTACTAGGGAGCTATAGCGATCAGCAATCCGATCGCTCTGATCTATCTGCTGATCACAGCTATATAGTTGCTGTTCCGGTAGGGGCGGCAGTAAGTGAAAATCTTCACCTTGCGTATATACATCTCGTTGCCAGACTTTGGCAGCGAGATGTAAGGGGTTAATGTTACGGGTGGAATGTGATTCCACTCGTAACATGCATGCACACATGTGAGCTGTTGAAAACAGCTGATATGTGCGCCGATCGCCGCACCCTGCCTGCGGCAGGGGGCGGGCCTTAACGGCACACAATTTATGTCTGATAGATCCGTGAAAGGTCGTGAAGGGGTTAATTTAGTTCCTAAAACTCATTTGTTAATTTTCTTCTATTTAACCAATTGCTTATATTTTTTCTTACCACTTTTTAGTAGGCTCTTTATGTGTTATGTCTTTTGAATATTATTATGTGTATTAAGTACAGTGGGGAAAAAAAAGTATTTAGTCAGCCACAAATTGTGGAATTTCTCCCACTTAAAAAGATAAGAGAGGTCTGTAATTGACATCATAGGTAGACCACAACTATGAGAGAGAAAATGAGAAAACAGATCCAGAAAATCACCTTCTCTAATTTGGCAAGATTGTTTTTTGCAAATTATGGTGGAAAATAAGTATTTGGTCAATAACAAAAGTTCATCTCAATATTTTTATATATTGTTTTTTGGTAATGACAGAGGTCAAACGTTTTTTGTAAGTTTTAATAATGTTGGCACACACTGTTGTTAGTATGTTGGCCCATTCCTCTATGCAGAGCTCCTCTAGAGCCGTGATGTTTTGGGCCTGTCGCTGGGCAACACAGACTTTCAACTCCCTCCCAAAGGTTTTGTATGGGCTTTAGACCTAGAGACTGGAAAGCCACTCCAGGACCTTCATATGCTTCTTACAAAGCCACTCCTTCATTACCCTGGCGGTGTGCTTGGGATCATTATCATGTTGAAAGACCCAGCCACGTTTCATCTTCAGTGCCTTTGCTGATGGAAGGAGGTTTGCACTCAAAATCTCACGATACAGGGCTCCATTCATTTTTTTGTGTACACGGATCAGTCGTCCTTGTCCCTTTGCAGAGAAACAGTCCCAACGCATGATGTTGCCACCCCCATGCTTCACAGTAAGTATGGTGTTCATTGGATGCAACTCAGCATTCTGCCTCCTTGTCTTGCTAAATTCTACTAAGAAGGGGGCTGAAAGCCCGTACTTACGAAGCGCTCACTGATATCCTAATCAGGCACGAATACTAATATTCTTTATAGCAAGATACTATTTATTTTAATAGCACATGAATATAATCAATGGTACATAGGCATTTAGAATCTTATAGTCATAGAAACTTATACAATAACAGAAATATGCATCAACATTACCGTTATGTTGTAGCAATCCTTTCACATCGGAGGGAACTCGAGTTAAGATAAGGAATCAACATGGCATCTTGGCATGGCATCACAGGAACAGTGCGTACGTACACTTCAATGTCCTGGAAGGTATTTCCCTACCTTAAGCGAGTTCGGTGTATATTTTATAGGAAAATATTGTAGGTTGTGTCTAAATGGTCACCAGCATATGACAGCTGAGTCATGTTCATGTAACTTGACCACAAAATGTTGTAGGTAACGGCAGCTTCCTGCACATTTCCAGCACATCCTGTCAGTTGACAACTGGCTGACCACAGTTTGACCAGTATTAGTGAAATATTGCAATGAGCCGTAAATTTCATCCTTAAAACTGTCTTTAAGCTAACCACAAGTTTCCTGTAAGTGGAACTGTAAATGTTACTTCCTTATTATCTAAAACTGCTTCAAGACATGTATTCCTTGGCATTAGTGAAATATTATCCAAAGGACATCTTCTTTGATACTGAATTATTGATGGATCAAATAATATCTGGGATCACTCCTATCTTTTGATCATGATCCCTATCTAATAGTCATTCAAACTTCAGTCATATCACATTGGTATCACAATCGGTCCTTGATCCCAGGGATTATTTTCCATCATCAGTATTCCACTAGAAGAAGATCACTCGGAATATACCATACCATGACCAAGAAATATCGCTTGCCACAAATTGTCTTGCTTTGTTTAGATAAACGTTGAATCACAAATATAATCAGTTTCACTACTTTTGTACAGTATATTAAAACTAAAAGCAATATTATCTGAAAAGCTCCCTTGAACATCATATGTTTTGGCATTTGCTCGATATTCAAAGGAATCATTACACATTACATTTCCCGATATGTTACTACAAGTTTCACTAGACCCATTTATGAACATATTGGCATAAGGCCATAACATATCATGAATTGTCCTTTCCACTAAGCTGGGTTTAAAAGCATCTACAGTCCATAGAGATGAATCCCAGGTTAGTCAGTCCAGTCTTATTTCTTAGTACCCAAATTCCTCCCTTAAAAGCCAGATATTGCAAATTGGTGACTGTTGCATTCAAATTGCCTTGCCACCATGGAAGATTGATCCATCCCACTATGGAAATGGGTACTGTAGTATTCTATAGACGAACACTTGGAGTGTCTTTATCAGCAAGATGATCAGAACAACTTTTCCAGTTTAAGATTTCCTCCATCGATACCGGGACATCCAGATAAGGGATACTGGTGGCTGTAACCGGAGAATGTGTACAGAGCCAGCAATCTGTGTGTTGAAAATGTGATGATGCATCAGAAATTCATTCGCCATAGGTTCCTCCTGATGTAGACTTGTCCATCCAACGACCAGAGAGGCAAACATCAAACACAGGAATTTCTCCATCTCATCACTGTCGAGCTCTTCCCAGTAACAGATACCATGGATTCCGCTTATTTGCCACACCTTCTGCAAATAAAGATACACTATTATTCCTGTAAATAACATTTTTCTTGTGGGACATATTCCCACTTCTCCACTCCTGGTCTCATCAGGAGAGTACGATCTTTTCCGACCGCTATTACCGCTGTCTCTGAGGGCGGTCCTTGGAGGTTTTGAATCCATATTTTTGCTCCTACATTTGTAATATTAGAGGATCCAAAACCTTTAGTACCCCGTATTGTTAATTCTGCTGGGGCAGTTCCTTCTCTTATTTCAGACAAGTTTATTGGAATTATTAACATCTGAGCCACCTTCTGGTGTTTCATCAATATCAAAGGTTCATTTCCCAAATTCAGCATCAGTACCTTGATTTCTCCCTGATAATCTGCCTCTATTACCCCTCCCACCACTATGGCTCCTTTTAACACTAAACTAGAACGAGTGTCTATTTGACCATAATGATCCTTTGGTATCTGGCAACCCAATCCTGCTGAAATTGGTTTTACCTTACCTGGGGGTACCACGACAGTTTCCAATGTACTGAGGTCTAAACCTGCGGAATAAGGTGTCGCTCTTTCTGGTGTGCCCAAACAGCTGTACCTTGCCTTGTCAACTGCTGGACTGACTTGTCTGATGGCTGCTGCTTTATCTGCTTCTGAATTAAACAAACGTTCAAGTGAGTTAGTAGGGACATGAGCATCGACATGAAATACAGTGGTCTTGGTAGATTGAATAATCCCTTCAATCTCTTGCCACACTTCCCTGACCATCTCAAACACATTTTGCTGTTCCTCTCCCCATTGGAACTCATATTGTTTCCTCATTACGTTGTACAAATGAGCCAACATTTGTCCCAAATGAGGGATATGTTGTCTCCAAAAATCAAACAATCCAATATAAGACTGAGTCTTCTGTTTGGATTTAGGGACCAGAAAATTAATAATTTTCTGTCTGGCATTGGGCAAGATCTCTCTGTGCCCCTTGTTCCACTGAATCCCTAGACATGTTACCACCTGAGACGGTCCTTGAACCTTGGCATCATTAATTTCCCATCCTTTTCTCCACATATGAGCAATCAGTTTTGTCAATTGATCTTTCACACTTTGCTCATCTTGTCCTTGTATCATTATATCATTGATATAATGTGAGATCTGCATTTCCTTATGACAAGACATAACCCCAAAGGAGAATTTTCCTTTGGTTAGATTAAGAGTCATCCATTTTAGGATATCAATTCCCAAAATATATTCAGGTATAGGAACTACCAGCACCGTATACTGCTTGATAGGTAAATTACCTATTTTCAAAGCTACCTGTGTCTGAACCCCAGTGATCACTTGACCACCTAGTCCAGCAATTTTTACTCTAGGTCCTTTTATTTTTTCTGGGTTTCCATGAATTAAAGTAGCCTCCGCCCCCGTGTCAATCAAAGCTGGGACTCTTTGAACATTTCCCCCTTTCCAATGTATGCTAAGATTGACGTAGGGACGTTCGTCCCTGTTTATCAATAGGGGGGCTTGGCTGGCTACCTATGGTAAATCACTTCCTTCTGAACTTTCATTTACACAGACTTCAGTCTGTGTATTAGCCCTTCCTTCCGTGACCTTTGTGGCCACGGCTGCAGCCAGTTCTTCCAATGGATAAACTGACTGAAAATCTTCCCAAGACACTTTCGTTGGGGGGTTTTCCCCTTTTCCCTCTGATTTCTTTACCTTGGGGGTTTTTGAGCCCCCTTCCACATTTGTAGTGGTCACTTTCTTTGCGGATAGAACTTTTTGTTTGTACAACTTCCATAATTCTCCTGTCTCCTTTCCATCAATCCTTTCCTTATTGATCCCGGCTTTAAGCAAAGCCTGGAACATGTCTTTGTGAGACACCCGTGGGGCCTCCCCTACTGATTTCTCTTTCCAGTCAGGATTGTTTGGCTTACTGTTACCAACATGGCCTCCAGGGGACGATTTATCCCACTGTCCCATATCCTGTAACTCCCTCATCCTCCCTAGAACTACACCGATTGATTCTCCAGTCAGCGCTACAGTTAAGGTTAAAATAACTGTTTTGTATGCTGGAGGAGCATGTTTAACCAGCCTATTTCTTATGCTGGCTGTCAATGGGTACTGGAGATATTCATCATCCATTCCCAAAAGAGGAAGAGCATTCCTCATTGCTTCTTCCTTCAGCCTTTCCATACCATCTTTTAAGGTATACCAAGGTTTATCATTGATAGGAAAGTCTGCTTCTGATGGGTATTTGTCCAGAAAAGCATGGGCTAAGAGCATGATTAAGTTTTGAGTACCATGCTCATTATGATCAACAAAATAATTTTTTATTGATCTCTGAATTACTGGGTCACGAGACATGGTGACAAATTTTGCCACGTCTCCGGCGTCAAAGTGCACTCCACCTCCTCCGAGATCGTGCACCCTGACCAACCAGGGAATTTCTCCTTCTCCTGGTTTTTGTCTAAACTGTGTTAAAATGCTATCAACTTCTCCCTGAGAGTAATCTTCAATGGTTACTCGATTTTTTACATGAGGAATCGTTCTCTCATTTGTGATGGCATTACCATCTTCGTCATATTGCAGATTCCCCTGACCATCCCGGACATGTTCCCGGATGATCTCATTCTCTGTGCTCTCTAGGCGCCTCCTTACTGGATTGGCCTGAATCTTCCCTTTATGGTAATCCTCCTCATCAGATGATGAAGATGAATCCCACACATCCCCATCCCAAGTATCGGGATCCCAGTTTATAGAAGCTGAGACGATACTTTTATGTACTTTGGTTTTATTTACTTTTCCTCTTCTTTTCTTGTACTTATTTTGAGCAATTTGGATTTTATTTACCTTTCCTCTTCTTTTCTTGTACTTATTTTGAGCAATTTGGATTTTATTTACCTTTCCTCTTCTTTTCTTGTACTTATTTTGAGCAATTTTTATGGCAGCTTTTTGTGCCACATTCTGATAATGTTCCCATTTATCCTTCAACAGTCTGGTATTACATTCCAGAACTGTTTTCAGGCCACCTAATTCTATCATCTTTTGTTCCATCTGGGAACTTTTCTTCTGCATCTTTAGATTACGCTCATGCATTACACTATATGCACTTGCCAAAATCCAGATGCGCCGTCCTAAAGACACTACATCACCTGTTTTCACAGGGACACTACCGAATACATTCACAACATCGGTAGCTTCACTACCCTTAAGCTTATCCTGCCATTGTTTGCGCCGTGCTAAAGACACTACATCACCTGTTTTCACAGGGACACTACCGAATACATTCACAACATCAGTAGCTTCACTACCCATAAGCTTGTCCTGCCATTGTTTGTGCCGTGCTAAAGACACTACATCACCTGTTTTCACAGGGACACTACCGAATACATTCACATCAGTAGCTTCACTACCCATAAGCTTGTCCTGCCATTGTTCTGCCAATTCACAAGACACTACATCACCTGTTTTCACAGGGGCACCACTGAGTACATTCACAACATCAGTAGCTTCACAACCCTTAAGCTTGTCCTGCCATCGTTTGTGCCGTGCTAAAGACACTACATCACCTGTTTTCACAGGGACACTACCGAATACATTCACATCATCAGTAGCTTCAATACCCTTAAGCTTGTCCTGCCATTGTTCTGCCAATCCACAAGACACTACATCACCTGCTTTCACAGGGGCACCACTGAGTACATTCACAACATCAGTAGGTACACAACCCTTGAGCTTATCCTGCCATTGTTCTGCCAATCCACAATTGACCAATTCATGTGCTATAAGATTGTAGGGAGCCTCAATCCAGCATGGGATCTCCACAACAACCTCCTTAACATTATCCTTACGTTTTCTGAACATTTTGACACTATATGCAAAAAGATTGAAAAAATATCTGGAAATTTGCCAAATATATGTTTTTAACTTCTAAATTACAAAAATTCGTTAATTACCTCTAATAGAAGTAATCCTGCCGACTACGCCAATTTATGTCTTGCTAAATTCTACTAAGAAGGGGGCTGAAAGCCCGTACTTACGAAGCGCTCACTGATATCCTAATCAGGCACGAATACTAATATTCTTTATAGCAAGATACTATTTATTTTAATAGCACATGAATATAATCAATGGTACATAGGCATTTAGAATCTTATAGTCATAGAAACTTATACAATAACAGAAATATGCATCAACATTACCGTTATGTTGTAGCAATCCTTTCACATCGGAGGGAACTCGAGTTAAGATAAGGAATCAACATGGCATCTTGGCATGGCATCACAGGAACAGTGCGTACGTACACTTCAATGTCCTGGAAGGTATTTCCCTACCTTAAGCGAGTTCGGTGTATATTTTATAGGAAAATATTGTAGGTTGTGTCTAAATGGTCACCAGCATATGACAGCTGAGTCATGTTCATGTAACTTGACCACAAAATGTTGTAGGTAACGGCAGCTTCCTGCACATTTCCAGCACATCCTGTCAGTTGACAACTGGCTGACCACAGTTTGACCAGTATTAGTGAAATATTGCAATGAGCCGTAAATTTCATCCTTAAAACTGTCTTTAAGCTAACCACAAGTTTCCTGTAAGTGGAACTGTAAATGTTACTTCCTTATTATCTAAAACTGCTTCAAGACATGTATTCCTTGGCATTAGTGAAATATTATCCAAAGGACATCTTCTTTGATACTGAATTATTGATGGATCAAATAATATCTGGGATCACTCCTATCTTTTGATCATGATCCCTATCTAATAGTCATTCAAACTTCAGTCATATCACATTGGTATCACACTCCTCCAAACACAACGAGTTGTGTTTCCACCAAATAGTTCTACTTTGGTTTCATCAGACCATATGACATTCTCCCAGTACTCTTCTGGATAATCCAAATGCTCTCTAGCAAACTTCAGGCAGGCCCGAACATGTACTGGCTTAAGCATGGGAACACGTCTGGCACTGCAGGATCTGTGTCCCTGGCGGCATAGTGTGTTACTGATGGTAGCCTTTGTTACGGTGGTCCCAGCTCTATGCAAGTCATTTACTAGGTCCCCCCCCGTGTGGTTCTGTGATTTTTGCTCACCGCTTTTGTGATCATTTTGACCCCACTAGGTGAGATCTTGCTTGGAGCCACAGATCGAGGGAGATTATCAGTGGTCTTGTATGTCTTCCATTTTCTTATTATTGCTCCCACAGGTGATTTCATCACACCAAGCTGCTTGGTTATAGCAGATGCAGTCTTCCCAGCCTGGTGCAGGGCTATAATTTTGTTTCTGGTGTCTTTAGACAGCTCTTTGGTCCTCACCATAGTGGAGTTTGGAGTGTGACTGTTTGAGGTTGAGGCCAGGTGTCTTTTATACTCATAACAAATTAAAATATGTGCCATTACTACAGGTATTGAGTGGAGGACAGAAGAGCCTCTTAAAGAAAAAGTTACAGGTCTGTGAGAGCCAGAAATCTTGCATGTTTTTAGATGACTAAATACTTAATTTCCACCATAATTTGCAAAACAGATCTTGCCAAATCAGACAAGGTGATTTTCTGGATCTTTCTAAATGACTCTCATAGTTATGGTCTACCTATGATGTCAATTACAGGCCTCTCTCGTCTTTTAAGTGGGAGAACTTGCACAATTGGTGGCTGACTAAATACTTTTTTCCCAACTGTATATTGTAATACTTAAAATGTTGAAATTCGGGCCTCAATTGTAAACCTTGTTAGCGGATATTACAAAAAGATTTTGTTTATATGCATACAACCCATGGGCAGACATATGTTAACGTGGATTAAAGGTGTATTCTCAAGTTACTAAGTTTTCGACTATACATGAATTAGGGAATAATTTAATGATCCCTAGGGGTCCATCTATCTTGAGAATCAGGGCTCTGAAGAGGGTTGATCATGCGCATGAATCCTCCATTCACATGAAGCTTTTCAAGCCCTAGTTCTTGGATGTCTTAGGGGTCCTTCTCACATAGCGAGATCGCTGCTGAGTTACAGGTTTTGTGACCTACCAGTGACCTCATCAGCGATCCCGCTGTGTGTGACACTAAGTAGCAACCTGGCCCCTGCTGTGAAATCGCTGATCGTTACACACTTCTGGTTCATTTTTTGCTCGTTGGTCTCCCGCTGTGCAGCACGCATCGGCGTGTTTGACGGCGGGAGACCAACGAGCACCGACTCTGTGTAAGCAGCGTACGCTGGTAACCAGGGTAAATCTCGGGTAACTAAGCAAAGCGCTTTTTTTGGTTACCCAATATTTACCCTGGTTACCAGCGTACACCGCTTAGCGCTGGCTCCCTGCACAGGTAGCCAGGGTAAATATCGGGTAACTAAGCAAAGCACTTTGCTTAGTAACCCGATGTGTACCCTGGCTACATGTGCAGGGAACCAGCATTAAGCGGTGTACGCTGGTAACCAGGGTAAATATCGGGTAACCAAGCAAAGCGCTTTGCTTAGTTACCCGATATTTACCCTGTTACCAAGCGCAGCATCGTTACACGAGTCGCGGGTGGCTGGTCACTGGTGAGATCTGCCTGATTGACAGCTCACCAGCGACCATGTAGCAACGCACCAGCGATCCTGACAAGGTCGTATCGTGGTCGGAATCGCTGGTACGTTGTTTAGGGAGACTGTACCCTTAGAAGTCTGGGTCATAGTGATTGTGAAGTTATCGCTTATCCCATGGATAAAGGATAACTTTACAGACTTGAGAATTTGTAACCCTAGCAGTGATTAGCAGCTTATTGTCAGAATACAATGTACACAGAAAGCTGTGTGTGTAGGCCTAAATTTCTGAGCTCTGCTACATCTAAGAACTCTGATTGTGTCACATCTACTGCACCCATTAAACTAAATGACATATTATTGGCATCAGGGTCATTTTATGCTGATGAGGTAGCAAAAACCTGGTGTCTTTCCCTTTAAAAAACTCCAACCTCTTAGGTTTATGACTGTGCTATAATACTTATACAATAAAATAGCATTCTAGGGAATGCTGGATTTTTGGATAGTTTGGAACCTATGAATGCCTGCCATAGAAGCATACATAAACGTCCATGTTTGTTACATCTGTGCTTCCTGGCGGCTTGTTAAGGGCAGGATAATGCCCCTAAGGCCAGAGTCACACTTGCAAGTGACTTGCGTCAGTCTTAAGCCTTCTTTACACGCTACAAGATATCTTACGATGTGTCGGCGGGGTCACGTCGTAAATGACGCACATCCGGCATCGTAAGGTATGTTGTAGCATGTGACAGTGACGTGCAATTGCGATTGAACGAAAAAACCGTTCATCGCATGCACGTCGTTCATTCCTGACGAATTGAACGTCATATTGTTCAGCGTACCTGGGGTAGCACACATCGCAGTGTGTGACACGCTGGGAACGATGAACAGATCTCACCTGCCTCCTGCGGCTCCCGGCCCACAATGCGGAAGGAAGGAGGTGGGCGGGATGTTTACGTCCCGCTCAGCTCTGCCCCTCCGCTTCTATTGGCCGGCTGCCGCGTGACGTCTATGTGACGCCAAACGTCCCTCCCACTCCAGGAAGTGGACGTTCGCCGCCCACATCGAGGTCGTATGGAAGGTAAGTATGTGTGACGGGGGTTACTCGTATGTGCAGCACATTCAACAAATTGAACGTGCCACACATACGATGGGGGCGTTACAAATCGCATACGATATCGTATGCGAAATTGCAACGTATAAAGCAGGCTTTACATCGCTTCACCCGGCACGGACGCACACTTTCCGGACACGAGTGTCTCAACTGCATAGAAATACATGCAGCAGACCCGCTCCTTTTCAGGAGAGTGTGTGGATGTGGCGGGTGATGCGATGCGAGTCTGTAGCAAGTGGACTCAGGCCTTACTAACACAGTACCCAGCTGCTCTTCCAACTTATTGTGTCAAGATATTTCTCTGCGAGCTTTTGTGTATTTGGCATGCCAATCCTACTTTCTACTATGAAGGACCAGCAAGGACCATGAGATATAGTCCATCCTAAATTAAACCATTTGTGCCATCTCCTGGCTTATGGTTTATCACCTATCTTTTTTTTTTTTTCTAGAGCCAGTAGTTTCCTCATTCCAGCAGATTTTCCTTCTTAAATGAGTAGAATTTAAAAAGTGGTTCTCCTTTTCTTTTTCTTTTCTTTAGTGTTCATGCAGCAGCGACATGGTGAAAATATCAATGGATATATTTGTAAAAATGTTTCAGCCAGAGAAGTATGAGAATTGGAAACAAGGAAAAGACATCTATAATATTGACCACACAAAACCCACCATTGAAACAACCCCGGAAGTGAAGGCATGGATGAGTAAGAGGAGGAGGAGGATGAAGAACGTTTTGAAGAGGTATGACTTATACTTGTGTTTCTATTATTCTTATATTCATTAATATATTTGTTAACCAGCTCAAGATAGGGCTATTTTCTTGTTTATGAAAAGGAACATTTTCTTTTCTTTATAACATGTGGTTTTAAGAGTTCTAAAAAAAAAACAACATATATTTTGACATTCAATTTTGTTTTTATTTCTTTGTGATACATATATCCTTTTTATCTATTTTATTTTGGATGACAACAAGGTAAAATAGAAATGTCTGTTTTTCACTTTTTTTTTTTTTTTTATGACCATGAGGCTTCATTCAGACAATTTTCATCATTATGCTGGATTATGTGTTCCTCAGTATTGACTCAGTGTGTCCATTCTTGCCATTTGCATTTCATCAGTGATTTTTCTGTTTGCTTTAATAAAAACATTGCAAAACTGCTCTATTCACTTCAGTGTTAGAGCACCACCCCAGCATTTTTTTCAAGTGCTGGAGTGGCACTTTAAATGTAAACCTACTGCCCCTGCCATATACTCAGCTTCCGGTGGCATAACATTTTATCAACTCCACTGCAGTCCCACTGCACAATCTTGTGACTTCAACTTCTCACTGACTGGGAGTCAGAAGTTACCGTACATCACAAGCTCCCAATGCAACTCTATGAGAGCCAGAAAAGCCTAGAACAAGACTCTCATAGAGATGCATTGAGTTGTGACCTACGTCGTGCTCCATGAAACAGTGTAGATACCAGCAGGTCACAAATCACAGGAGACTGACCAGAGCAATGCTGAATGCAGATGAAGCCGCCAGACAGCGAGTATAATACAGGGAGCAGGGGACTTAGGACACTACTCCAGCCGTGCAATAAAACAATTTGATGGAATGGGGCTTTAAAGATAAAATGTGGATTGCACACGGGTAGCATCTGTGTGCTGTCCATGATTTTCACTTGTATGGGTGATTTTGCTTTCAGACTTTAATCGATCAAAAATGGACATTTCTGAATCTTCTGTGGAATCATCATCCACAAAAAATATGGAGATGTGAACAGCACCATATGCTTTAATGGATATTTTGAAAATCATGACTAGAACATATATGTGATTCACAGACATCTGAATGTGTCCTAAAGGCCCATTATAATAAATTTTACATTGTGCCTCCCTTTGCATAATAGCTGTTTTAGATGTTGGACACATGGTGTCTTTTTTTTTTTTTTTTTTAATATGAACAACGTTAGAAACAGTGATTTGGACTGACGGTGGCTAATTTATTTTTTTTTTTCTCTCATTTATTTTACCCATTGTTTTCCTCATATGGTAATAAAAGATCTTTTGAGGGCAGTTCAGCATTTTTTCAAAAAAAAAAAATTAAATATACCATATTTTTCGCTTTATAAGACGCACCTGATTATAAGACACCCCCCCCCAAATTTGGTGAAGGAAAAGAGAATTTTTTTTTTTTTAATGTTAAATGGGGTCCATCTTATAATGCCAGTGTCCCTCTAACAAATCATATAGGGTATATGTCCCTCATAGCCCCCCATCCTAAAATTAGCCCCCCTTAATCTGGATATGGCCCCCTTATATTGAATATAGCCCCCTTTTGATGGCACACGTTCCCCTGTGCTGCCCATGGCCCCTATAGATCGCATAAGTCCCCCTGTGTTAGATATCGCCCCCATAGTGCTGCCCATGGCCCCCTATATACATCGCCCATGGTCCCTATATAGATCGCACAAGTCCACAATATCGCCCCCATAGTGCTGCCCATGGCCCCTATAGATCGCACAAGTCCCCCTGTGTTAGATATCGCCCCCAGGCTGCTGCCCATAGTAAATTAAAACACTCTTTCCTTACCTCCTCCAGCGCTGATCTCCCTCCTGTCTCTCTCCGTGCTTCTGTTCTTCCACTTCCTGGTTCTTCGTGCCGGTCATGTGATCGGCACAGCAGACTGAGATCTCTGCATCACAGTGGAAGCAGGGACACGGGGAGAAACGCTGGAGGGGGTAAGTAAAGCTTTTTTTATTTTAGAATGAGTAGCAGAACGGGGGCCATATCTAACACAGGGGGGGGGGCATGTGCGATCACAGGGAGGCGCAGAGACACATAATATGCACCACTCCCCCAGCCCATCACTGCGGTGCGATTTCAGCACCAGCGGAGATGGACAGCGGCTGTGCATATTATATGAGCGGGAGCAGGAGATCAAACGCTGCCGCCGCAGCGTTCACCTGCCCCCAGCAGCGCCCCCACCTCCCCTGGACCCTGCAGTGTGTGTGTGTGTGTGTGTGTGTGTGTGTGTGTGTACATATATACATATATATATATTTATATATATATAACCCCCCCGTATATTCGGCTTATAAGACGCACCCCCTACTTTCCCCCAAAATTTGGGGGAACAAAAGTGCGTCTTATAAAGCGAAAAATACGGTATGTTCTCTCAGTTTCCCTATAGTTGTGGCATGGAAATGAAGCTCAGTAACATGTTATATTTAGGCTCCTGGATGCAATGCAGAGGTGATCTGGGCCTGTTAGGACCCAGCAGCTGCAGCTTCCACCTGGCGATCATTTCCTTCTATAGGAGGAAGTGCTGTCAGGGCTTCCCAATCTACATACACAAGACACACACTTCTCTGTAGGGAGTTTGTCTGTGTCGGACTGCTGGCTCCCCGCTCCTGCAACCACATTGTGTCAGCTGCTTTACAATATAGTAACATTAGTGAATGTCATTGCAGTATAACAGTGTAAACACCAAGACTGATTATAGCGTAGAACAACACCTCCTGATGCCATCCCTTCCTTATGTAAGCAACAAACACTTCCAGTTGTCTACCTAATGTAAAAGGAAATAGTGATTCATCACACCAGGTTACTTTTTTTCCATTGCTCCATGGTGCAGTTCTGATACCCACGTGCTCATTGTATGCACTTTTGCTAGTTAACAGGCTTTGGTAGGGGCACTGTGATTGGGCTCCATACACAGCAAGCTGAGATGCCTTGTGTGTTCTCATACTTTTTTTCTATTTTGCCTTAAGTAGCATTACATTTTTTCAGCAATTTGTGTTCTAATAGCTCCAGTGTAGGGTCTCACCGGACTATTGGCTATTGTTCTCTCCCCACACACATGAATGAGTCTCTGGCGCCAACGGCTGTTTCCCATTCATTGGTCATCGTTTCTTGGAGTGGTTGAGGTGGTTACTAACCACTGCATACCAGGAACACCCAACAACACTTGACGTTTTGCAGATACTCTGACCTGTTTTTCTAGCCATTACAATTTTTCTTGGATCCTTATGCTTTTGCATTTCTACTTAAAACACATGAACTTTAAGTTCTGATAGTTCACTTGCCACCCCTTTTACAGCAGCCATTTTCACAAAAAAACCTAAGCTATTCACTGTGCTTGTCAATGGTTTCACTTCAATACAATATTAAAGAATTGTATAATCATTCACTGGAGGTTTTAAAGGGGTTCTCTGATATAAAATAAATAAAATACACTTAAATATTAAACATTTATGTACATACCTTTTATCTAGTAAAAAGATATTCTTTAACTAGTGCACTCTGTCAGGGTTATAAGGAGGGCAACTTCCATCTAGAAGTGCCGCTGTCCTAGGAGGGGCTGTAGGAAGAGCGAGACAGATGTTCTTATTGCACTGTACTAAAACAGTCAGGCTAAAAGAAATGGATCCCCATTCAGGTAAGGAAAGGTGTTTATCTTCTCATTTAGTGGACTCCGCTCAGTACCCTGACTGAACATGCGAGTCCACGATGGCTGATGGGACGCTGCTCTGACCTGACGTGTCTCCAGCAGATGTTCTTTAGCAGCCCATCCTACTGCGAGTCCTCTGAAATCTAGGACTGGCTAGTTTATGGAAGCTGCCATCTCTAAAATCCTGACAAGAGTGCGCAAGATAAAGCATACCTTTTTACTAAATAAAGGTATTTCGAAAAAAAATATTTAAAAGTACATTATTTTTTTTATAACCTTCCTCGGAGAACCCCTTTAAGAAGTTAGTTATACCTTTCTGATTGAAAACATTTAAATACTGAAATAGGAAATCGTTCTTCTGAAGACAAAAGTCCGCTCTGATGTTAGGAAAAAAATACAAAATGATGATGACAATCTAAGCACGCTGTGGCCAGAGATTGGCTGTGCCAGTCACGTGGGCAGTGAAGCTAGTCATCAAGCACCTTAGCGGCTCTGGATTTATCAGGCGAATATGGGTTCTTCAGTTCTTTCAGCCTTCTCCTCCAGTAAGCCATTTTTTACATTTAAATTAAATAATGATCGCATAATATTAAATTGTAATTAGGATATTCATTTTCTCTCATTTTCTTTTAATAACCTTCAGCATTGACTGACAAGCACTTTGATTCCTGATCTCATTTTCTTTGGTTACATTCATGCTCACCTTTGTCATGCCAAAGTCCCAAAGGTTATATATCCCAACCTTTGAGAACTGGAGGAACTTTGATAGAGGCTTAGCAAGTCTCCAAATCAAACTGTGATCTGTAACATAATAAATTCTAAACACTATCAGCACACAAAAAAAATGACATTTTTGTGCTTTTTTATTAAGGTGAAAGGCGTTTATATTAGAAACCGTTTTATCTTATCCACGCCAGACATTCTAATCTGACAGCAGTATCTTCCATTACAGCCTTCAGCATACCACATCTCGTTCTAAGAGGCTTAAGAAACAGGAGGACAAGAAAGTATCAGCCATAGTAGTCGGGGCAGAAATCATAGCTACTGAAGCTGCTACAGATGGTTTGAAGGTCAATGAAAAACCCACAGAAAATGCAGTGCTAGTAAACAAAGAAGAGCCTTCGGGGGATGAGAAGAACATTAGAGAAGTGCATCTGGATCACAGCTTATTGAATAATATCCAGGCTCCAGGTGAAATAAGGACTGATTATGTTTCTTTGATAAGTTGTCGGTAGTTAAAGGTACTATGCTCAATGCTCAACCTTGTCTTCTGTGTAGCAAACCTTGAAATCCAGTGAATGACTGGTTTCACTTATTGTAAAATTAAATTATAAACATTTATAGAAATCTGAAAGGACCGCAAATATTTTGCGGTTACTAAGATATTATGATGGGTGAGATTTCAGCATAAAACATACAATATCAATAAAGTGGGTTTCCACTTTCAGAAAAATGGATCCCAAGTGTCACTTCTCATGTAGTGTAGAATAACAAAATTAGGGTGCGATCAGTGTTAGCAGCATTTTGGAGGCAACGTGTTTCAGCGGGGTCCAAAATGCTGCGATCTACAGTACAAGCATAGTGGAGATGGGATTTCTAGAAAACTAGAAAAGTGTATATTATCCTATTCTATAAATAGATGAAATGTAAAAACTGCACTATCCCTTTGATTAATTTTTAGCAATCGTTTTTCTTTCCTAGGCACACTGTTTCACATTCATTTTTTGCTAAGAGCAATTGGTGATCATATCACACACAAATAAGAGCACCATTTTTTTCCAGAGCTGCTGCTCTTAGCTGTTCCTCTTTCATAAAGAGAGGCCTGTATTGAAACTGACAGACAACACAGAAGTTCAGCAGTGGGCAAAGTGTTATATTTCATAACAGTGCAGATATGTGACTTTCGGGCTCTATGGAGAGTAGTATACATGCACTATGCTTCAGCACACTGCAACTAAAGAATGCATGAACTCCACTATTACTATAAACGGTAAAAACATTAAGTACTCTGCATTGTTTTTTATCAAAAAGTGAAAACTCATCCAACCATGTCAAGTTGTACCTAAATACACCATGTTACAAATTATTATGCAAATTGGATTTAAGTGTCATAGCGATTATTTATTTTTTCAATGAAACTCATTGATTGTATTGTGTCTCAGGGTTCTATGGATCACGGAAATGAATCTCAGATACCTGTGATAATTAGTTTGCCAGGTGAGCCCAATAAAAGGAAAACTGGATGTTCCACAATATTAAGCAGGCCACAGTTTTCAAGTAACATTGGAAAGAAAAAGGATCTCTCTGTTGCCAAAAGCATCAAATAGTGTAATGCCTAGGACAAGGGATGAAAACATTAGATATTTCATGAAAACGTAAGAGTGATCATCGTACTGTGAAGAGATTTGTGGCTGATTCAGAGCACATACGTGTTCTTGCTGATAAAGGCAGAATGAGGAAGGTTTCTGTCAGGCAAGTCCATCAGATTAAGAGAGCAGCTGCTAAAAAGCCATTACAAACCAGCAAACATATATTTGAAGCTGCTGGTGCCTCTAGAGTCCCTTGAACCTCAAGGTGTAGGATCCTTCAAAGGCTTGCTGTGGTGCATAAACCTACTATTTGGCCACCTTTAACCAGTGCTCACAAGCAGAAACGGTTGCAGTGGGCCAAGACATACATGAAGAGTAATTTTCAAACAGTCTTGCTTACTGATGAGTGTCGAGCAACCCTGGATGGTCCAAATAGATGGAGTAGTGGATGGTTGGTGGATGGCCACCATGTCCCAACAAGGCTGTGACGTCAGCAAGGAGGTGGAGGAGTCATGTTTTAACCTGGAATCATGGGGAGACATCTGGTAGGCCCCTTTAGGGTTCCTGAAGGTGTGAAAAGGACCTCTGCAAAGTATATAGCGTTTCTGACTGACAACTCTTTCATGGTACAAAAAGCAGAAACGTGCCTTCAGGAGCAAAATCATCTTCATGCATGACAATGCACCATCTCATGCTGGAAAGAATACCTCTGTGTCATTGGCTGCTATGGGTTTTATGAAAGATGGCCACCATCTTCCCCTGACCTCAAACCTATAGAGAACCTTTGGAGTA
The DNA here is from genome assembly GCF_048569485.1 of Anomaloglossus baeobatrachus. NCBI lineage: Eukaryota > Metazoa > Chordata > Amphibia > Anura > Aromobatidae > Anomaloglossus > Anomaloglossus baeobatrachus. The sequence continues at coordinate 570,900,380 of NC_134353.1, read as the reverse complement.
TCATCAAGCAAAAGATCTATGAGAGTGGGAGGCAGTTCACATCAAACAAGCAGCTCTGGGAGGCTATTCTGACATCATGCAAAGAAATTCAAGCAGAAACTCTCCAAAAACTCACAAGTTCAAAGGATGCAAGAATTGTGAAGGTGATATCAAAGAAGGGTCCCTATGTTATCATGTAACTTGGCCTGTTAGGATGTTTTGGATTTAACGAACTTTTTATTTCAGTGAATGTGACCTCCTAATGCTGCAAATTCCACAAATGAGAATTTTCAGTTCTTTAAAACATATAAAATGTTTAGAAACTCTACTGTGCCTAATAATTTGGAACAGTGCATTTTGAGTATTTTTAAATTTTGAAGATTATACTATTATCATTGGGAGCTTTCTTCAGTAATATTCGATGTATACGCTAACGGGTGATGATGACTTTTATTCGACTGTCATTTGCACCGACCATTTAGGAAAATCAGAGAAAAATATCATTTGCATAATAATTTGAAACATGGTGTATGCATGGTTACTATCACTAATGTCCTACCTCTCCATGTACCAAGCCAAGCCGTATCTGACATGATGACGTGAAAGGAATCCAAGAATAGCTTACAATTAAATCCCTGTGTGGGAAGGATGTATAGATAAGGGTGCTGAGCCCTGGAGGGAACATTCACCCTCCCGCAATATGGGCTACAAAAATATAGGGCCCGCACACTTTTACCATTAAATTACTGTACATGTGCACAAATACACTATAGTGCCAATATATAAACATAGCTGCGATTAATAAATACCAACGTTAAACACGTAAGGTACTTAGTGGGTTTTGATCAAAAAGTGCAAAAACTATCCAACCACGTCAAGGTGTACCTAAATACGGAAACTAGCCTAACAATCCATATAGGATTTGTATGTCTGATATTTGCTATGTACCAAAACAAGAGCTGGAGAATTGTACACAAAAGTGCTCTTTTGCCCAAACTTCCACATTACTATTTCTTTTTAGCACAGACGTTTTCTGAACTGAACTCACAATATTATATTCTAATTACAAAAAGTGACCTTTTCCAGTTTGCCAAGTTTTCCCAGAACATTTTACTGTTCCATTGTAGCATGTACATGTGCCACGATAAAAGCCACATCTGTATTTCATAAAGTGATTGTGAAAAATTGATAAACTTGTTTTATTTGGTGCGCAGGTTGTATTCCCTTGCCTTTGGATCAAGACCCAAAACCAGAAGAAATAGATAACCATGACCTCAGTTTGGCCGCGTCAGGTCTGGCAGAGTTATGCGGCTTTCTTGCCCAGCCTGCTCCCGTTAAAGTAGAAGACGGCACAGATTTATTAGAAGACAATGACCAGAATGCATTCAATCAGGAGACAAAAGCGTATCATCTTCTAGAGTCTGAGCCATTTGAGAAAGAAGAGACTAGCAGCTTCTCAAGCGGTGGTGATGAGGATGATGACAGCGACCTCGAGGTTGCCGATTGTGGCCTAGAACCTGGTGAAGTTCCTAGCTTGATAAATGATGAGAATGCGGGCTGTGAAAAGACCAATTTGTGTGTAAGCACTGATCATTTCATTGTATTTATTTATGCCCAGTCCTATTGAGCAGCTGTTAGCAGATCTTTAGCTGTAAGAGCTCTAGCCTCATTAATGTATTATACTTGCTCGTTTACTGAATCGGACAGAGCATTAATCATTATAAACCAAGATGGATTTGATTGTACAGCCTTGACAGCCTGTCTGCTGTACTTGTAAAATTAACAACTATCAGCATAAATCACTGAGCTACAGAGAGCATCATGTATGACAGCCTACCTGTCATGTGTATTGAGGTGTCATGTACATCATGCTTCCTCTTCCGATGTGATAGCTATAAATCAGACCTACCTTTTCTGCAATGTAAGGAAGACTTTTTTGCATCATTATTCAAGTGGCTGTTATTTGCAGATAATATTAATATTCCATCTGTACTCTGTAGCCATTTATTCTAGCCAATTTTTTAAGCTGCTGCTTAATTATAGGCTAGTCAAAGCTGCTTCACCCTCTTGTTTTTACACCACCACAATATTCTTTGTTTTTTTTTGGAAATCCTTATCCATCAAGGACATTTTGATCTAATGTTTCTACCACACCAAAAATCTAAATATTACATGCATTTTTTGTGTCCTGCATGGCTAGATACAGTATGTTGAGTATAATTGCAGCATTCTCATATATTTCCACAGGAACAACAGTGAAATACTTCAGGATGCAAGTACAGTATATATTCAGACTATGGCTTGAAATACAAACATTAATACATATTCAGTGTATTTTCAGATGTTTCCATAGTCTGGCAATAAATTATTTTTTATGCGCCCACAGCTAGGTTTTTAGTATGGCTGTGTGCCAATTTTGCCATTTTTCAGGGTCTGCCCCCTTTCTCAAGCACACGTGCAATATTAATATTATCAAATACCTCCAAATGTAGTATGGTTCTCCTGATTAGCTATGTTGCTTACCTTATGTTTAGGGCATTCCAAGACTTTAGATATCCATGGTTATGTCCACACATATAGTGACAGTTAGTTGCGTGGTCTTAACCACAGGTACCTAAGGCCCTACAATGCCCTGCACATGACATAAGCGACATAATGAATCTGAAGAACTATACTACTTTTCTAATTGAAGGTATTTGCTAATATCATTATTATATCTTCTACATATTGGGATATAATATTGGAGATGGGAATACCCCTTTGATGAATATGGCAGTGCTGATTTATTTTAAACTGATAACATATGAGACCTTGTGCTTTCACTATGAAGAGGGTCATGGGATTCTGACCTGCAATTCAGGATCCCATAGTCTTGAAGTTCGGAGCTGACTTTTGCTAAAACGTTGTGTCCACTCCTTATGAATATCATTAGGGACACTTCGTTATTTTTTTCAATAAATCTTCACTCTTGCTGTCAACTGTTTTCCTAAATAAATATGGCAGTCACAGATTGCTGATAGTTACTAAAAAGTACCTATCATTGCAGATACATTTCTGTACATCAACTGAGTATAGCGACCTAGTGCTAAATGTTTTCTGAGTTATGTATAAATCTTATTCAGTCAAAGAGGCATCAAGATGCTGATCAGTAAAGACGTGATAGTGCTAAACCTGAGCTGTCCTCTCTGCAGATATTCCAAACCTAGGAAAGGTTGATGTAATGTTTCAATATGTACCGTATTGTTCGGACTATAAGACGCACTGGACCATAAGACGCACCCTGGTTTTAGAGAAGGAAAATAGGAAAATAAAATTTTAAGCAAAAAATGTGGTCATGACACACTGTTATGGGGCAAGGATCTGCTGCCGACACTGTTATGGGGGTAATGTCCCCAAATTCTCTAGTAAGGTACCCCATCCTGGTAATGATCCTCCTGCCTTGTATATAATCCCCATCCTTATATTTTTATATATATATATATATTATATATATATCCATCCCTCATCCTGCTATATGTCCCTCTCCCTGCTATACTGCTATATGTCCCTCTCCCTGCTATATGTCCCTCTCCCTGCTCATATGCGCCCATCATCCTGTTCATATGCGCCCATCATCCTGCTCATATGCGCCCATCATCCTGCTCATATGCGCCCATCATCCTGCTCATATGCCCCCATCATCCTGCTCATATGCCCCCATCATCCTGCTCATATGCCCCCATCATCCTGCTCATATGCCCCCATCATCCTGCTCATATGCCCCCATCATCCTGCTCAAATGCCCCTATCATCCTGCTCATATGCCCCCATCATCCTGCTCATATGCCCCCATCATCCTGCTCATATGCCCCCATCATCCTGCTCATATGCGCCCATCCTGCGGCACACACACACAAAAAGGAAAAAAAAACCAAAACATTTATATTCACCTTTCCTCACTCCACGCAGCGTCGCTCCTCCTCCGTCTCCGTCCTTCTGTCTGTGCCGGCGCCGCTGTGTGGACACGTGCGCACAGTGATGACGTCATTGCTGTGAGCCCCGCTAGTCTCCACACTGCGCGGCCGGCAATCAGGAGGACATCGCGGTGCTGCAGGGGAACGGTGAGTGTACTGATTCACTGCACCCCTCACTGATGATGATGCGCGGGGAGCAGTGAATACAGCCGACATGATCACTCCAGGCTGTAGTTGCCAGGGGTGATCACAGCTGGCTGTTTACTATGCGCGCACCTCCCGCCCACCTATCAGCGCTGAGAGATGGGCGGGAGGATGGGCGTGCATGTGCAATGAGCGGGCCCACGTGGTCACGGCAGGCTGCTACAGCCTGCTCGTGCCCCCGATGACCCGCTCAACCGCAGCACCCTCATTCCCCGCAGCCCTACATTCAGACCATAAGACACCCCACCCCACCATTTGGGGCAAAAAAAGTGCGTCTTATGGTCCGAAAAATACGGTATATTAGGCATTCTGGATGTTTACCATAGAAATAACAGAACTATGGCATGTACCATGCTGTACATTCTCCTTACTTCAATTCAAAAAGGTAATAGACCTTCTAGATCAAAAATGTAAGAAACCAGCAAATGCCACAATGAACCTATTATTACCCCGAAGAGAAAAACCTCTATATCTTAATGCAACCATTAGATATTTATACAAACACGCAACAAGATGACTGTGTAACCTATACTGTGAGTTGGTCTATGGGAGTACATTCAGATTTAATTGTTCATTTAACCCTTTAGTGTCTAAAGTGTCCCTATGGAAAATCCAGTAAGCTTTTGTTTGAGAATCTTAGACCTGGTCACGTATTCATCTTTGCCCTCAATGTCTTCAGTTACTTGTCAGTTTATACCTAAGATTATAAAGAAAATAAGTATATAACCTGTTGTTAAAAAAAGGTATGAAGCAATAGTGTATATACATAACATGTGGTAATTAGTTCTCCATCTGTTTATCAAAAAAAGCGTAAAGCCATCCCACTGTGACAAGGTGTACCCCAGTCCTGATGGTCACTAATTCTCTAATATTAAAATCTCACCTTAAGGCTACATTCACATGACCGTTCCGTTTTTGCGGGCCGCAAAAAACGGTCCGTTTTTTTCACGGATGCATCCGTGTGACATCCATTCCTTTCCGTATACGGTCCGTGTGTCATCCGTGTGCCTTCTGTTTTTTTTGCGGACCGCAAAAAACGGAAGCAGTAAGAAAGATAAATTGATGAGTAGATATAGAGATGGATAGATATAGAGACAGAGAGAGATAGAGGAATGAATGAATGACTAGAGGGATAGATAGATGATAAAGACATATATAATGTCCCACCCCCCTGCATATTCTAAGCTGGCACCCTTTTGTGACTTTCATGTGGCACTAAAGGGTGCTTAGCCTTGTAGTTAGCCAAAAAATAAATAAATAAAAAAAAAACAAATGTCGTGAGGGTCCCCCTATTTTCTGTAGCCAGTTAGGGTAAAGCAGACGGCTGCAGCCTACAAACCACAGCTGGCAGCTTCACCTTGGCTGGTAATCCAAAACAGAGGGCACCCCATGCTGTTATTTTAAATTTAAATAAATAATTTAAAACAAAAAAAACATGGGGTCCCCCCATATTCAATCACCAGCCAAGGGAAAGCGAACAGCTGGTATTGTCAGACTAGGGAGGTCAACTGTTATTAGACACGCCCCAGCCTAAAAATAGCAGGCTACAGCCACCCCAGAAGTGGCGCATCCATTAGATGTGCCAATCCTGGTGCTTTGCCCCAACTCATCCTTTTGCCCTGGTGCGGTGGAAAACTGGGTAATATATGGGGTTGAAGCCAGATGTGTAATGTCACCTGGCATCAAGCCCTGGGGTTAGTGATGTCACATGTCTATCAGATCCCCGACATCACCAACCCAGTCAGTAATAAAAAAAAAAAAATAGACAACAAAAAAAGTTTTATTTGAAAAAACACTCCCCAAAACATTCCCTCTTTCACCAATTTATTGAAAAGAACAATCAAAACCGGGTCCGGCGTAATCCAAAAAGGGGGTTCCACGACGATCCATACCATAGTCACTGTCCCAGTCAATGAAGAACAGACCATTCCCCATTGGCTGGGAAGAGCAGTGCAGTGACCAGAGCTTACATCAATAGGTCAGCCCTGGTCACTGCAGGGGATGACGAGCGCTGCTGTCAGGAGGTTAGATGAGATCATTACCTATTGTGACGATCTCCTGTACTCCTGATGTCAGCGCTGTCACTTACTTCTATGCCCGCCGTGTTCACAGCGAAGAATCGCGGGAGCCCGTGACGTCACCACTAGTGACAGTCTCGTGCCGCCCGCGAGACGTGAGAACGCGGCGGGCAATGGAAGTCAGTGACAGCGCTGACGTCAGGAGTACAGGAGATCGTCACAGCAGGTAATGATCTCATCTAACCTCCTGACAGCAGCGCTAGTCATCCCCGCGGTTGCCCGAATTGCAGTGTAAGAAGCTGCTGATACTGCAGTGCGGGAGACACTGACACATTGCTGTGCGGGCAGCCGCGGGGCTGGCAGGGAGCAGGACACACTGTACCCGACGGAGGTCACACGGAAGTGCTTCCGTGCGGCTTCCAGGGATTTTGTGGGCCCATTGACTTGTATTGAGTCATGGTCTGTTATTACGGAACAGAATAGGATATGTTCCATAATAACGAAACGGAAATACGGCATCCGATGTGTGTTTTTTTTTTTTTTTTTGTAGGATCGGATGCATACGGAAGTTCTTTTGTGTGCCATCCGATCCTACACAAAAGACATTGAAAAGATGGTCCTGTCCGTGGGTCCGCAAAAAAACAGGAACTGACCAGGACAAATGGAACGGTCATGTGAATGAGCCCTATGTCAAATTACATGAATGTAGATGGGGCAGAGAAGGACCGGTGCCCGCAGTTGTCAGTTTAGTAAGCCCATGTAAGGTTTAAGCTACTATTGCTTTATGGTAAAAATGATGTTCTACCTCACTCTTCCTCTTCACGTCTTTTTTAGCATGCTCTTACCATATACTTTCCTCTTTTTCTCAGCATGTGCCCTCATGGATACATGTTTTGATCAGACATATTTTAATTCGTCTGGATATTTGTCCAACATAAGCCAAACCACATACACTTTAAAGGGGAACTGTGCATTCAATAATCTGTACATAAATCGGTAGTAAATCATATTTAGGTGTCACTATACAGCCTGTTATACCCTACGAAAGGGAAGGAGGATTAATAAGGAGGAGAGTGAGGAAACAGGTAGAGGAAGACACAGAAGCATTCTGCTGAGCCTTCTAACAAGTATTTTGCCTCATCACAAAGCTATATTCACAACTACGCAGCTCAGGACTGCTGTATATATTTTTATATTTTTTTATGGTGCTGCTGCTTTTTTTCTGTATGCTAATTAAAGAACGAATAGCAGGAATCCATCCCAGTGTGCTGTTATCATAGCATCTAGTCTCCTCCTGTGAGTTCAGAGTCAATTGCAAATTAAGAGGTAGAGCCTTCAGATAGTAAATCTAATGATCAGTACAGGATGAAAGGCATGTAAGTACGCACACAATAACTTATTCTGAAAAGTTACATGAAAGTGCAATTGCCCTTTTTAACATATGAATAATGTTCTGAGAATTACATGTGGGAAAATTTTTTGCTGCTTTTATATTTTTTTTTTGCAGTCAAAACTGCTTATAAAAAGGTTTTCTGCATTGTTTTACTTCCTTTTTTGGGTGCAGATTGTGTGCTTAATTTGTCTGCAGTACATTTTTAATAAAGTTAGTTTTATTCCATAAAAACACATGGATTCATTTTTTTCTGTTTTTACACTCATTGCTTTCTATGGTGAAAAATTGATGCAAAACCGCTGAAAGAATTGACGTGCTGTAGATTTACAAAACCGCAGGAGTTTTCCAATTCAGTCAGGAAAAAAAAAGCAATGTGTGCTTTGAGATTTCTGAAATCTCCTCGCTTTTGTTGGTGCTGTAAAAATCTGCTTTTAGTTTGCATAAAAAACACAGTAAAAAATGCTGCAAAAGCGTAACATGTGAACATGGCCTGATAGAAACATTTAGATTTTTATTACGACTGGCAGATGCTGTGGTATCATTCACTGTAGTAGCAATATGCTTCTTTTTTACAGCAAAATTGTTCACTACAATAAAAGCAGACGGCCCAAGGCTTATCCAAATTCACAGCATAGCCGGAGGGTGTATTTTCAAATTCTTTTTAGTTGAATAACACTGTGCCTTTTTGAATCTAGGGTTGGCCAGAAACCAATGGGAAAAGACCCCAAAGGGCAAAAAGTTGGAGACTTCCACTTGGCATCCCGCCTTCGCGATCGCTAATGACCGTTGTGAAACAGCAGACAACAAGTGATGAAGGTAATTATTTTGTTTGCCATGTAAAATATTAATGGCATGTGATGAGAATAGATTGTGTTTCCAAGTGTGAGCTATGTCATGCCTGCTATTTTGTGTAGATATAACAGATCCTCTTGGATATACATTACAAAATCAAACAACTGTGCGATAAGCTGTCACTTTGGCTGTCTGGCACATACGGTCTGTGTCAGATGGGTACCAATTCCTGTTTTTCTTGCTGTCTGAAGACAAAGATTGTTACTTAAAATTTACAAATGTAGTATAATTTCTTTCCTAAAAGATAGGGCTGCCACCATGTGAATAAGCCATTCACCTCATTCATACATTTGATTTTTTTGTGTACATGTTCACATGTACCTGTTATAGCCTACAGTCCTTTTTACATGCTATTTGGGGATTAGACTTGCCCCTTCAAGTGAATAGATCAGTTAAAAAAAAACCAAAAAAACATCACATAGATGCAATCTATCTTGCATCTGCGTGTTGTTAGTTTCACTGATTAGAAGTTGTTGAATCTGGCCTTAAGAAATATAATAACATTTACTCACTTATATAGTGCCATTAATTCCACTGCACTTTAAATACATTAGGAACACTGTCCCCATCGGGTCTCACAATCTAGAGTCCCTATCAGTATGTCTTGAGTGTGGGAGGAAACCGGAGTACCCGGAGGAAACCCACGCAAACACGGGGAGAACATGCAAACTCCTTGCAGAAGATGTCCTTGGTGAGATTTGAACCCAGTACCCCAACGTTGCAAGACTGCAGTGTTAACCACTGAGCCACTGTACTGCCAATATATCAGTGACGTCTTTGTGGGTACCATGACAGTAAAGCTGACCACACTGGGGACACACTATTCATCCATGTAGCCATTATTATCATAACATTGTGAAAAGTTTTACCCAAGTGAACAAGTCACCCAAGGTCTTACCCTCTTCTGTAACTAAACTTAAAGGAGAGCAAAATCACAAGATGATTAGATTTTCAACATTATGGAACAAAATCCTGTGTGATGTAGAGCAAGTCTAATGATTTGATAGCTGACCAATAGTGTGATGTTACGGACTGATGTGAGCACTGGGCAGGAAATGTCACCATTTTAGTAAGTATAACGAGGAGATGTACATGGCAGATTCTTGAATGCCTGGAAAACTGCTAATCGAGTGCGCTTGGCAGCTCTGCGAGCTTTGACCCAAATGAATATGGTCTTTTTGCAGTTTGTCATTGAACCAGTTATGTCAGGAACATGTGCATTAGAAAAAATTGTCTGAGTGTATAATTGCCACAGTATTTCTGAAATCGCAGCCAGAGCTCAGCATTGTGGAGTAATCACGACAGTAACCTGTGACACCACCGCTACTTCTGACAAAACGTCTGGCAAGACAATGGCTCCTGAGACCAGTGAGGTTGTGAACATCTCCCATGTAAGAGGGGCATAGTGTAATGGCAATGCGCATGCTGTACCAGAGCTTCATTCAAACAGGAGACCTTTCTTACACAAGTTCTGAAAAACTCTGTAAAACTAGTGTGTAAGAAGTGGAGATGAAATCTAGATCCCCCTGTGCACGTCCTATCAGTCCGCAGTCCAGCGATTTACCAGCGTCAGGGCATTAGTAGACCGTGTTCCATGTTTTTTCGATATCAAGCTATGGGTTCTGGAAGAAAGGTTCTCTTTTAACATGTTCTGTATAATTTTAGCCTTAGAAGAGATTTTCCGTTTCATTTAAATGTACCAATTTTAAGCTTCATGCACAAATATGCTTTAGTACAGAACTCTTAGTACTTATGTCACTAATCAGTTGATTGCAATTATAGTGCAGAAACACACAAAAACCTGCTAAGAATCTTCTCGTTCGCTGTTAAATACAAACCATACATTCATATCTGCACAGCGTTTTACTGTGCATTGAATGCCACCTACAAACAGCACTTGTACAAGAAGGCCAGATATCCATATTTCCCTGCAATCTGGTTAAATTGTCTCATGCCCCAACTTATGACAACTAGTGTTTGAGATGACCTCAGTTGTCATCCAGCTTTTTCACCAGTTTATTCTGCAAAACTGGTGAGCTGGATTGAAAAGTGCAACGTGTAACATTTTCTAATCCAGCTTCAGGTCCGGAAATATCAGATTCACAAGTGTAATATGAACAATCTCATAACAAATTATGAGATCCATTCTGGCATCATTAAAACATCACAGGGGAAAGAAAAGGCTGATGGTTGGTTAGGTGGAAGATAGGCCTTCAATCTCCAGGCGTTTTTAATTTTTCATTTACGTTTTTTGCTCCCTTTCTTCCAAGAGCCATAACTTTTTTTTTTTTATTATTCCATCAATCTTGCCATATGAGGGCTTGTTGTTTGCGGGACGAGTTTTATTTTTGAATGAAACCATTAGTTTTACCATATAGTGTGCTGTAAAATGGGGGGGAAAAATTCAAAAAAAAAGTGCAATTGCATGATTGTTTTTGGGGTCTTTTATTTACCACATTCACTGTATAGTAAAATTGACGTGTCAGTATGAGGCCTCACATCAGTATGAGTTAGGCCCGTTTCACACATCCAGCATTTCGCACGCATGTAGTACAGTACATTCATTTACAGTGGAAGCGCGACACAATACAGTTGTGTGCTTCATGCACAACCTCACTTGTCCACATGATGTCGCACTTCCACTGTAAATGAATGCACTGTACTGCATGCGTGCCAGATCAGGCTTCCGGCAAGATGCCGGATGTGTGAATCGGGCCTTAGTAGACACCAAAGATTTATGCTTTTACTTTTATCTAAAGGGTGACAAAATTTCAGAAGTTTGTCCAAAAAATGAATAGCACTTTTGTCTTCATTTTCCGAGACCGGTAGCGTTCTCATTTTTTGAGGTCTGGCGCTCAGTGATAGCTTATTTTTTGTGTATTGAGCTGGCGTTTTTAGTTATACAATTTTTGTGTAGATGCAACATTTTGATCCACTGTTATTGCATTTTAATGCAGTGTTGTGGCAACCAAAAAAAACGTGTACCGATCCGATTAATTGATTTTATATTTTGATAGACCAGGCATATATTTTGTATTTTTTTTGTTTTATTTTCAATGGAGCGAAATGGATTTGAACTCCTACATTTTTTTTTATTTTTTATTTGTTTTTAAACTTTTTATTTTACTTTTTTACTTATTGTACCAGTCCACTTAGGGGACTTTATCACTGTACACTGCGATAGCTTGTGCTGATCAGACCGATGCTGTAGATTGAATTAGCAGACATATGCGGGGATTACCACAGGCTCGCTGCCTGAGCCCACAGTAACCAGGAGATGTGTATATATACTTCCAAGGTCATAAAGGGGCTAAATGGTATCTTTCACCAGGTTTTTGCTATCCCATCTGAGAGCAGCATACTGTAGAGACAGAGACCCTGATTCCTACCATGTGTCACTTACTGAACTGTTTGCTGTCATTTTCATATAATCAATGTTTTCCCTGCTGCAGATCTAGCAGATATACAGAGCTCATGAATATGCTGGACTACCATTTTTTTGTTTGTTTCATTTTTTTTTTTCTTTCTCTAAATTTGGGGTGCATCTTATAATCTACATGAGATACCGCCACCAATTCATACTGTATTTGAAACCCCCACCTGCTCTAAATTTACCCTGTGTTGGCTGCACGTGGCCAAAACAAAGTCAGAAGCATCAACTGAAATGTATATTTCCCAAGGGTATGTCTTCATGATCAGTGTTACTCACATATTGTCACGCTTCATGTTTTGACTAAGTCCAAAACGCAGCGTTTTACAGTACAAGCAAAGTAGATGGGATAAATAGAAATCTCCTGCCTACCATGCTTCTTTCCCACCCTAAATAATCTCACCTGCAGTGTGTTTGTATAAGCCACAGCACGTCAACTTCTCTTGTAGTAACGCTCAGTTTTCTGTGCGGATTTTCCCCATAGACTTGCATTAGATGCGAAAAATCCGCTGGTACGGATGTAAGATGTACGTGTTTTTTATTCAGTTATGCAGTGGAAACGCTCCAAAAACACATGTAATCCGTACCCAGTGATGTCAATCCCAGGATGTTTCAAAAACAAAACAGCTTTATTTAAAGGATGATACATCAAACAGAGACCGAAAATACAGCGTCAAAAATGCAGTAAAAAAACCGCAAGTAAACGAAAGTGCAGAAATGGTGCAGAAAATCAACAGCATCAAAAAGTCAACTGATCCTGATCGTGGGAACGTAGCCCAACAGATGGGGTGCTACCAACACCAGTAGAATATACCTCAATTTCCAGAGCATTCGAACCAGTTATGCGAGGAGGAAAGTGTATTAGAGAATTGTTTAGATCTGTTCTCTTACATAATTAAAGGCTCTATAATTTCTCACTATAGCTGCTATATAGTTTCCTTTCTCAGACCTGGAAGACTCTTTAATAGGCAAAGCTTTCTTCAGTCTTTCTTTTAGATCCTCTGTAGAGGTAACTGATCTTCCATGCCATTTTCCATTCTACTAAAACGCCCCATGAAATCTAATGAAAGAATTGGTCAAGTAGTTCTCATTGGGATTCTTTCCATCTATCCAACACGTGAGTTGTTGTGGTCAACAGGTCCAAATGCTTTGCTTGTGGCCTGATCACAATATTTGGGGCAATGTATTTTCGGTTCCCGGCTAGGTTCAGCACCGTTGTGCAAATGTTATGACAACTGAAACATTTTTGCATCGATTTTGGCAACAGTCAAGGCAAGAAAACTGAGCCTGATGCATGTGATTTCTGTGAGCCCAGCCCAAAGAGCAAAATCCATGAGATCAGCAGTGGAAACCATTGTGGTTCTGTTTTCAGGCCAATCCCTTGGATAACTAGTCATGTCAGGCCACGTGCACACATTGAGTATTTGCTGAGTTTTTTACCTCAGTATCTGTAAGCCAAAACCATGAGTGAAACAATCAGAGGAAAGTTATAATAGAAACACGTCACCACTTCTGTATTTATCACCCATTCCTTGTTTTAGATTACAAATACTGAAGGAAAAAACTTACCAAATACTTAAGGCGTGCACCTTGCCTTACAAATACTGAGGTAAAAACACTCACTCAACGTGTGCATGTGGCCTAAATCAGGCTTTTGGCTTCGTCACACAGTGCGATTTAGTTGCTTTTTGTTGCTGCAGCTTGTACAAAAAAGCATAAAATGAACTGTCACCTGGGAATCTTGCCTTGGATGTTATGCTGCTCTTCATAACAGTAGGCTCCTCGCTTCTTGAAAGAAAACAAGTCGTATTCTAGAAAATCCAATTCCGACACATGTGGACTCGGGCACACACTGTTGAGTGAGGCACATCTTCTAGAAGTAAGGACACCTTGTTTGCAGCCTGTAATGATATTTGTAACATGTAAGTCGCACGTTTTGCTGCTTCTGCTTTTTCTAATTCCGTAGCAGACAACTCACTGACACATTTTGCTTGATATTTTCATGTAAAACGGTTATTGCTGCTGCTAATGTGATCGCCCTACACTCCTTTCTAGAAAATAATCTTCTTTCAGCACAAGAGGAGCACTAGGGAAGAAAAAAGGCATGTAATTTCATTATCCTTGGCTCAAGTTTCAATTCTGTTTATCAGCGAGTTTGTAATTAATTTACTCAGTGTGAATCTTCATCTGCTCATCCGTCACCTACCTAATACCTGCATTTTAGGATGTAATTTATGTGAGGAAACCCTCCATTTATAATCTCAGCCCAGTAGTTCTGCCTCACATAGCTCAGTTTGCGTCTAAGCATCTCTCCCAGAAAGGAGCGGCAGCCTGTGATCCATATCGATATAATCTTTTCATGCCTTGAGGGGCTGCAAGGAGAAGTGGGTTTCCGTCTGATTGCAATATACAAATAAAGTGATTTGATTAATATCATAGCATCGTTGGCATTGAAATTACAATTTAGATGTGTAGGCGGCTAGAGCACAATGACTAGTTTACCACGGTCGAAGACTAGTGCTCACCACAATGCCCTCTAATCTATACAGAATTCCAAAAGCAACATGAAGCCGTTCTAATTGAAGTGACGATTGGTCGAGAGCGCCAAGAAGGGCATGGATGCCACAGATTGTTAGTGATAAAGAGCTCTTTGTAGCTTTCGTACTAATGTACATTACGAATGCCAGTGAAAGGGAGAAAGCGTCTGTGGATGACCATTCAGCACCCATTGTGTCAACCAATTTATATCAATGAGGTTCAGCTGCACCAGATAACAGCCTCATTAAAGGGCATGAAACTTCACGGAGGCTGAACTAAAATTTGCATGAAATCCAACAGTATTCCGCCTCCAGTTGATTGCAGTCGAAATCCACATTTGTCTCATTCCCACGCTGTAGATCTTGATATAGTTTTCTGTGACTGAAAAATGGTTCCATTCATCTGAATGGGCTCGTTTCAGAATTTTCTGCAACAAAACACTCAGCAATATGTAGCAAAGATGCAATGAGTCAAACAGCAGAGATTTAAAACCTGCAGTGCACAAAAATAGAAATGATGAGAATTCACTATGTTCTCACGAGTATTTGGAGAGTTTTTGATGTTTTGGAATTTCTGTACCAATTCTGTACCTATTATGTTACGTGTAGTTTTCCATTTGCATTTTTAATACAGTTTTTTAAACATATTTTTGACGCTGCTGTTTTTGTCTCTTATTGGTGTGTCATGTCTTAAATAAAGCTGCTTTTTTATATGTCCTAGAATTTGGTTTTCAGAAAACTTTTTGTGCGTATTAAGCCATGTGCACACATTGAGTATTTGGTCAGCTTTTTCCCTTAGTATATGTAAGCCAGAAACAGTAGTGGAACAATTGGAGGAAAAATATAATAGAAACGTGCCCCACTACTACATTTTTGCTTACAAATACTGAGGTAGAACATTCACAAAATACTCAATGTGTTCATTTGGATTTGCATTCATTTTTTATCTGCGTTTTTCTTCCCCCATGTAATGCAAATCTATGGGGAAATCTGTACATAAAACTCAGTCTACCCACAAGAGAAATTGTCACGCTGCTGATTTGAAACTCGCACCGCAGGTCAGTTTATGCTCAGTATAAAAGCACAGTGCGCCAGAGTTCTATAAATCCCATCACTCTGCCAAAACTTTGAGGTTGTGTTTTCCCCTCACCCATGACAGCACCACGTGAGAGAGGGATCCGCCCAGCGAGGACAGGAAACCATTCTGAAATAAAAGGGCGGTACCTCTCCCCTTCGTCAGTTGGTTTCCTGTCCTTGATGGGAGACCTTGTTCTGGAATACGGTGGTTAAAGAAAGAAGTTTGAAGAACAGAAGCTGTATTTACCCAGCCCCGTCCGGTGTCCGGAAAAGCAGGGTGAGTCCTGCGGCGCCGTTCTTCGGGGCTGGAAGCGCCGTCCACCAGCCCTTAGGGAACCTGGTGTCCGTGCGGGGGTGTGCGGCATGGCTCATCAGGGGTTCCGGACCGCCACTCCGTCCTCACCTCTTGCGCTCCCCTGCTGTGTAGGACTTCCGAATGTGGCACGCTCTGGGACGCGCGCAAGGCATGCAGGGTACAGGAGGCATGCTTGTGTGATGTCACCTGAACAAGATGGCGGCGCCCATGCAGCAGCAGCGGCGGTGTTTCAGGGCAGGCGCCCACCATCTGGACACAGCTGGGCGCATTGAAACGGGGGGATGCACCTTATGGGACCGGAAGGTGGAGGAGCAGCACAGGTGCTTGTGCCTACATCCCAGGATGGCTTCAAAAAGGCAGCAGTACTCTCTGGAACGCCAGCAGCATAACCGTATAAACAGTCACCGTTCTAGTGACACAGACTGGCCCGGCCACAGTAGCCAGAAGGGCAAATCATCTTGCGGCTCCACGACTTCTGCGGGACCTGTGGGTGTTCCGTAGAAGCCTCCAGGACCGGTACCCTTGATCTCCTGTGGTGGGAGAGTGATCTTCGAGAATGTGATCTGCATCATTAGGTGGCTCCTAAAATCCATAAGGAGTGTCCCCTGTGCAGAGAGCCGATATGGCCTGCGGGCCTAGTGTCGGAGACCCCTTGTATGGGGCATAGATGGCAATGTCTCTTCTTCGATTTATGGATTGCTGCATGCGATTTACAAATTTGTATATATATTGATATATGGTTGGTAGCAGCCCATTCCTTTGTGATAAATCAGCAGCGGCAGCCTCCACGGTTGGAAACAACACCCCTATGACATACAGCATGAGTTGGGGTCCATTCCTACAGAATGACATGTGCACAGTGACAGCTCTGTCTTAACAGTTGTCACTAACAGAGGGGGTTGGTTACTGTCAGTTACGGCACTCACTCTCCAGGACTCATATGCACGCTCCTGTATGCACGCTCGCCATACAAGCCTCCACTGCTCAGCCAGAAGCAGGTCCAGCGCATTACCGATTGTTCGACACTTAGACCAATATGTAGATTCCTGGGAGATTATAGTCTGGTGAGATGAGACCAAAATTGAACTCTTTCGAGGCCATAATACACACCATGTTCGGAGGCCAAACAGGCAAATCATTCCAAAACAAAAAAAAACAAAACAAACAAACGGACCAGGTTTGCGGAAGGCTCTCCCAGGGTTTTTTTTTCGTCGGACCTTAGGTCAGGTATCAGATCCGAGGTGTATGATTCCATGAAGGCTTTCGTGATGCAGGACAAATCGAAGGCGGTCATCACTGACTGTTTTTTTCCGCCTCGTCCAGTGCTTCTTCACACTCAGACTCCTCATCCTCGGATAGTGATGTGGGTGGCAGGTGTGCTTTTCCAGTGATGATGTCGGGAATCTGGTTCAGATAGTCGGGGCCCCTAGGCGCCCTAACAGGTGAGAAGTCTATCAAGTCCCTTGAAGATGTTACGGAGAAAAGGAAGCGACCCTTCCCTGTAAACGTATATATAGAAGCATTTATTCCGGAAGAATGGACGCGGATAAACAAGGAACTCTCCTTCCTCCTCAAAAAGGACGTATCCCTTTGATGCTAAAAAAAAAAAAAGCATTATGGGAAAACAGCCCAAGAATCGATGCGGCAGTTGCACAATCCTGGAGAAGAGGTGTAAGACGCCCTTCACAAGGAAGCAGACGGCGGTCTTACACACTTGTGGGAAACATCAGCAGGAATTCTGAAGCCAGCTATTGCCAAATCCCTGCATGGCCCGTGATTTTAAGGATTTGGCTACAAACTGTTGTAGACCAGCTGAAGGATAAAGCTCTTCGAGAGTAAATCTTTTCTAACTTACCACTGCTGCAGGGAGCAGCGGCATTCTTGCAGAGTCGTCAGCCGATTTTTATCAGGCTGGGAGCCCGTTGTGCAGGATTGTCTAATCTGGCCGGAATGGCATTGTGGTTGAAGGGCTGTCCAGTATGCCTGCAAACCAAGCATAAATTATGTTCAGGGCCATATGATGATCTGCTCCTTTTGGTAAACAGCTGGAAGATGCGTTGGAGAACCTATCCGACTCCAAGCAGTCCTTCCCAAGGTTATACCTTTTTTTCCAGCAGAGTAAATACTCAAGGTGTCAGAATGGGCCTTGGGGACACTCTGCCATGCCAACATGTCTCTGAGACATGCTATAGCCCTGCGGGGCACTATGACATTGTGTGCTTACCTGCGGCTCCATGGGGCCTGTTCCACTCCAGGACTCTCCAACGGCAAATCCTGTCTGCCAAACAAAACAAAAAAAAAAGAAAACCCTTAGGAGAATATTTCGAAGGGGATGTCATTCTCTCCTTGACAGTCAAGAATTCCCTGCTTTGGTGGACGTCCATAGGGAACCTGTCTGTGGGGTTCCTGGCTACCTCGGCATCTGAAGGTGGTCACTGCTGATCCCAGCCGGTCGGCTGGGGAAGCTCGCCTCTAGGTGAAGCCATCCCTGGGCTGGTGGTCAGCGCAGGAATTAGCGCAGCCCTGACCCCTCCTGAAGCTAGGGACTGTAGAATGAGTACCAATTTTCCCTTGTCCCCCCTCCAGGGTCAGCTCGTTCGGTTGCTGTCGGTCACTCAGTCTACCGTCTCCTTCCTGAAACACCGGGGGGGGGGGGTATGACACGATCCCCGTCTCTCATTCTGCCATCGTACGGTCTTTACTGGGCGGGACAGAGTTCCCCTCTGCTCTACACTTAACAGGATTCTAAATACCAATGTTCGTTCCATGGTCTCGTGGTAAGCTTGTGGCCTTGGATGTGTGAGCTTGTGGGTTTGAATCCCGATGGACCATTCCTGTAGTTGGCAGATTATTTCAGGCGCCATCAACCGCGGCAAGGGGAATGATCCCTGAATCCGCGGATCTTTTCAACGGTAGTGGCTCTGTAGAGAATGCTGCAGATGGACATGTTTCCTCCAGGCTAAACTGGCATATAGACCACTTGTTCCATGATCCCAGAAGTCCAGCCCTTGCGGTGAATGCACTTCCATTCCATGAACCTGTTGTCATGCTCTCGATGGTTATACAATAGCTCGGGGAAGATCGAGCGAGGGTCCTTCCCCTCGCCCCCTTCTTGCCCAAGTGAACGTGGTTCTCTCTCCTGAGGACAATATCGGTCCCGGATCCTGGGGTTCTGCCGGGGATTCCGGACCTGTTAGTACAGTAACCTGTATTCCTCTCGCAGGAAATGGGTTTTCATTTCACAGGTTAGAACTTGAGAGGTTGTTGCTGATACGCAAGGGTTCTCCTCTGACCCAGTCTCTTCCTTGTTGAAGAGCCGTAAACCGGTTACCACTAAACTATGGGAGAGGGTGGCAAAAGTTCCCCTTATTTACAAATGGTCCCTTGGGTATGAGTTTCCTATTCCATACAAATTGGCATTCTTGCAGACGGGGTTGCCCTAGGATTCTCAGTGCACACTCTAAGGGGTACTTTGCACGTTGCGACATGGCTACTGCGATATCGTCGGGGTCAAATCAAAAGTGACGCACATCCGGCGTCGGTAACGACGTTGCAACAAGTAAAGCCTAGATGCGCCGATAAACGATCGCAAAAGCGTCGTAAATCGGCGATCTGTGTAGCGTTGGTCATTTTCATAATGTCGCACCAATAGGAGATACGATGTTGTTCCTCGTTCCTGCGGCAGCACACACCGCTGTGTGTGAAGCCGCAGGAGCGACGAACATCTCATTACCTTCCTCCACCGGCTAAGCGGAAGGAAAGAGGTGGGCTCATCTACGCCCCTCCGCTTCTATTGGCCGCCTGCCGTGTGACGTTGATGTGACTCCACACGACCCGCCCCCTTAGGAAGGAGGCGGGTCGCCGGCTAGAGCAACGTCGCAGGGCAGGTAAGTGCATGTGAAGCTGCCCTAGCGATAATGTTTGCTACGGAAGCTATCACAAGATATCGCATGTGCGACGGGGGCGGGTACTACCGCACTCGGCATTGCTAGCATCGGCTAGCGATGTCGCAGCCTGCAAAGTACCCCTTAGGGTTCCTGTTCTGCCCTACGAACCTTATACATTGGAAAACTGGCAGTAAACTGGTGGGTTAAAAGGTTATTAGGCTTGTGAGTTCATGCCTGAAAGTTCCACTGGGAGATCAAATTTGGGTTGGATGCCCTCACGAGTCCTCCCTTTGAACCTATTGCCAAAAAATCTCCCTGACATTGCTAACACGATTTTGCTCGGGGCCTTGACGTTCGCTCGCAGAATTAGTGCTTACACGCCTTTATCGGTAGTACAGCCCTACGCTCAGTTATTCAATGATAGGCCGGGCAGGTGTTAATAGGACCCTATCTCCCAATGGTTGCCTCTCGATTCCATAGCACGCAGGAGATAATCCTCCCTCCTTTGTGGCCATCCTACAAATACAGGGGTAAACCGATTCACACGTTAGAGGTTCATAGGGCCCTGCTTCTCTACATCTCAGTGACACATAGTGTGGGGAACACACAGTCCTTTTTCATAGCCTTCACTGTAGTAGGAAAGGTCTGTGGGTGTAAAACTGCACTATCTCTAGGTGGATTAGGGAGGCCATTGCTTAGCCTACTCATCTAGTAGAGCTGCCATCCCTGAGGGCATAAGGACCCATTCCACCAGTGTGGTGTCTCCCTCCGGGGCTGAGAAGACGCAGGTATCTATTGACTGGATTGTAGGACCGCTACCTGGTCCTCACATTCTCCTTTTCTTCTGTCACAATCTGTTGGATCTATCCTCCTCGGCTGACCTCTCGTTTTGTAGAAGGGTGCTTTAAACGTTGGTCCCTTCCTAATACGTTATTCTTTGAAAATCTCTCACGTGGTGCTGTCATGGGTGAGGGGAAAACACCTAGGTTACTTACCAGTAGCCAGTTTTTCCAGAACCCATGACAGCACCCATATAATCCCTCCCTTTTCAACCTTAGTGTGCACTATTCTGGGTGTGCATGTGTGTGTTATAGTTGGTGATAGAGTTAAGTTCTAATGATTGTTGGAGGTCCTCTCAATTCTCGGTAATCAACTGACGAGGGGGAGAGGTACTGCCCTTTTATTTCAAAATGGTTTTTAGTCCTCGCTGGGCGGATCCCTCTCTCACGTGATGCTGTCATGGGTTCTGGAAAAACCGGCTACCGGTAAGTAACCTAGGTGTTTTTCATGCAGCAAAAATATGCACCATGGGCATACATCCTTGGCCACACATGTATTAGCCTAATTGAATGTAGATGTGCTACGTGCTGGGAATGATGAGCAATTTTATGATGTAGAAGCTACTTTTTTTATTTTTATTAATAATTACGCTCCTGTGCATGCACACTTTGATCTGCCTAGCTGAGGGCAGCTCAAAGTACTGTTGTGTGCATGCTCTGGCTGTCTTTGACCCTTTTCTTGCTTCTGCATATTATATTACTTTGTTCTACCCTAAGCACCCCTGGCAGAGGTTTAGCTAGGTGTCCGACTCAATTGGGGCAAAACTTCTGAATGTGCCCCTAACCAGGTAACCATGTTTACCCCTCTTTCAGTCTGCACCCCTCTATCCCACACACCCTGAGTCCTTCTATCTCACACAGTCTTCATGCTTCTGTCACAACCTGCAACCCCCATGTCCTCCTCTTCCCTCATTACCTGACACATGTGCCCTTATCTTCTACAGCTTCTCTTTTATCTCCTGGCCCCTCCCACACGGGTCACATGGGCAGGATGTCATTGCAGGTACTGCACATTCAGCAAGTATTGTCTTCCATCTGGGCTTCCCTGCCTCTACAACGTTCTCATGTATTAAATCCACATTTCCCATTCACCTTGAAGAAATTGCCAGATTTGCTACTTGGGCCAGCAAAGAGGAGTCCTTGCCACCTTCGCGGCTCTGCTTTCCTACATCAGTGTTATGAGGTCGCAGAGTGACGCGCTGGTGCCCTGCTCTGCCCCACTGCCTTATTGACCCTGCCTCAACCACATTGCTAATTTGCATGCGATGCAAATTAGCGACATGTAGGGGCAGATGTGACACTGTCGGGCCCCTCTGCTGCGGCTGTGACTGGGGCCCGGGGCTTAATAAAGCTAAGTAATTACCCTGGGCCTGGCCAGGCCCCCCTCTTCACCAGGCCCCTTACACCACTCATGGCTGTAATGCCCTGACAATGGCCCTGGGGGTGTGTTTGGAGGAGTGCCTCCTAAGTGTTTGTCATTACAGAAAGATTGTCTCACCAGGTTTATGTTTTGTGTAGTTTGGATATGTCAGAGATTAGAGACAATTTCAGTGTTGTCACCATATGTGATCCTTTGATTTTCATCATGTAATAATCCCATAGAATACAGTGCATTAGATGGCACACATATCACAAACACGTGTGAATGAACCTTTATACTGACAAAATTGTTTCATACAACAGATAGTTATTTGCAATTCCAAGTGTCTAATCATATGCACCCTCAATTTAATTTGTATTTGATAATTCAGTATTTCACGTGAAAATCAGCAACTTTGTAATACATCTTATAGGGAGAAATCTGCTTCTTTCTCCTCCAGGACTGATCTTTCTTTTTTAAATAATGGGTAAAATCTGTCTTTGGTGAAGACAGATTTTCCCATAACTGAGATCATTGGTGCTTAAAAAATTAAGGCAAGGGGAAGAAGGAAGGAAGGATTGAGAAGCAGACTAAGGGTCCCGTTACACGTAGCGATGTTCCAGCGATTCCGACAACGACACGACCTGGTCAGGATCGCTGGTACGTCACTACATGGTCACTAGTGAGCTGGCAAACAAGCAGATCTAATTAACGACGCAGCAACGATACGGCAATCCGTATAACGACCTCAGCGGTTATTATGACCCTGTCACACAGCAGCTTTTCTGACGCCTCAGACCTCGATAGAGGCGTAGTGTTTCCACCCAGGCGTGCCAACGAGGTTGCTCTTTGTTGTTATTTCGTCAAACACAGCGATGCATGCTGACCAGCAGGACACCAATGATCAAAAAATGAACCAGGACATTCAGGTACGATCGGCGATATCGCAGCGGGGGCCCGCTCGCTGCTATGTGTCACACGTAGCAAGATCAGTAGCGAGGTCGCTGTTGTGTCACAAAACCTGTGACGTTTCAGCGATTTCGCTAACGACATCGCTATGTGTAACGGGGCCTTTAGACATTCTGCTCTGTCCCCCTGAAACAACATCTTCTATCTCAGTAAGGGGGGAAGTCTATAATCGCTGAATACACATTTTTACCTGTGAATTAGGAATTTTGAGCATGAAAGATCAGTCCAGGAGGAGGAAGAAGCAGATTTATTTGATGAGACATATTGCAAAGTTTCTTATTTTTACATGTGCTATTGATTTCTGAGGTTACATTTTTCCTCATTATTTAAAACAATGTTAAAACTGCATGTGTACTGTGTTATTAGCAATTTTCAATTCCAAAAGACCTGGCAATATGCGGTAAATCTTCTCCTGATTTTACAGATGCAGTTTTAAACACAACTTAAATACTGTGTGTGAAAAAACACAATGTTGAGTTGCAACTAAAACCTGCAATGTTGCCACAATATCCTATGCAGTTTTTACCAGTGTTTCCTTTACGTGATTCATCTGGAAAAATCATTCTGCCAACTATCATTATGTAGAACCATAGCAAATAGCAGTATAAGTGCATACAGTATTTTCGGTGCCATTTTCATCCAGTTTTTTAACCACAATGTGTAAATTCACCCTAAAGCCCAGAGCAGGTTGTACCAAGAATTCAGTGTGTGGTAATGAATGATGTCTGCGAGCGTCTCTTATACGAATATAAAAAGTTGAGATGTGTTATGAAAAGCCGTGAAATAATTACAGCTTTTTTATGTGGCTGAATTCCTGCTTCCTAAAGCAATAAAAATGTCATGCTTGCAGTTAGCTGTAAATTGATTTGGGATATTTATCGACCTATTATTAAGACTCTTTTTGTGTGCACTTTCACGTAAAATAGCAGCAAGAACATTTTTTATCCAAGTTGCTGTTCATCTTATGCTTTTTTGACGTCTCAGCATTTTTGTGGTTTTGTTTTTGTTGTTTTTTTTTTAACCCACTATTTAAAGTAACAACAAAGTTACCTTCTGAGACCAGCTATTTTCTTTCCAATAATTTGCTTGTTTGCTTTAGATTATAGAATATTTGTTGAGTTGTAATCAATGTTATAATGTAATCTCTTGGGATTATTTAGAGAATCTCTATGACTGAGTTTTGTAGGACTTTTACCAACCACGTTTAGGCTTAGATAAAACTGCACACGTAAAGTGTGAGTTTCACAGCAAAAACTTTGCAGCAAAATACAGAACATATGTATTGCGTTTTCAACCCTTCCTCCACATTCAGCACAATTTCCACATGAAAAAATTTGCATTGTAAAATCCACAAGCCATAATTTTTTTTGTGGTAATGCCAGGGATTACTAATGTGGATTTCATCTTTTCAACACCAATATCAAAGCATGATCTTCTTGATTATTTTGCTTATGTTTAAATATAGACTTAAGGGCACTTTACACGCTGCGATATTGATATCACTAGCGAGCGTATCCGCCCCCGTCGGTTTTGCGTCACGGGCAAATCGCTGCCCGTGGCGCACAACATTGCTAGGACCCATCACACTATACTTACCTGCCTAGCGACGTCGCTGTGACCGGCGAACCGCCTCCTTTCTAAGGGGGGGGTTCGTGCGACGTCACTAAGCGGCCGTCCAATAGAAGCGGAGGGGTGGAGATGAGCAGGACGAACATCCCACCCACCTCCTTCCTTCCTCATTGCGGGCGGCCGCAGGTACGAGGTTGTTTCTCGTTCCTGCGGTGTCACACATAGCGATGTGTGCTGCCGCAGGAACGACGAACAACATCTTACCTGCAGCAGCAACGATATTTGGTAATAGAACAACGCATCAACGGTAAGTAATTTTGATCGTTAACGGTCGTTCGTGCGTTTCACGCGCAACGACGTTGCTAAGGAGGCCGGATGTGCGTCACGAATTTCGTGACCCCAATGACATCTCGTTAGCGATGTCGTTGTGTGTAAAGCGGCCTTTAGACTTGGTGACGTAACTAGAGTGTGATGGACCCCAGTGCAAAATTTGAGCCTGGGCCCCCCCATCATGGCCTCATTCTGGTATATGGCCCCATCCTTGTGTATAACCCCCATCATGGCTATATCCTGGTATATATGACCCCATCATGGCCCCATTCTAGTGTACAGGCCCCCATCATGGCCCCATTCTGGTATATATGCCCCACATACTGGTATATGTCCCCATCCTGGCACATATGATCCTCCATCACCGCATACAGTAAAAAAAATAAAAAAATTATTATACTCACCTTCCATCCGCCCCCCCGGTGTCCTCCTCTGATGCTGTCATGCGATCTCAGTGTGTAAGCAGCGCAGCGCATGACATGATGGTCATGCGCGACCACTTACACCACCATCAGCTGCTGGCATATTTGTTGCTCCACACATCCGGGATTGTAAACGTGCGGAGCAGTGAATATTCGTATACTTAATCGGCAGTTGGCACATTGCAATACAGGGACCCCATGGGTCTCTGTGCTGAGATAGATTTCAGCTGGATGCATGCCTTTTGACATGAGAGGCGATTAAAACGGCGCTTCTGCGCAAAAATGGTGTCGTTAAAAACGTCAGTTCAAGACACAAAAAACGAAAATTAAAATTAAAGTTTACAACAGTACATCTGTCCAGCTGAAAATTATTTGACAGTCGTGTCACTTTATAGCATATTTTCACTAATGTCCACTCCCCTCTCTCCTGACTGATCGTCGGATTGATCCCCTCCACCATCTCCCCGCAACACTCTCCAAGGTGTTGTGACAACCCATGGAGCTGCCAGACTCTTATTTCCAGGACACAGTGGAACCTCGGTTAACGAGTAACCAAGTTAGCGAGTATTCCGCTTAACGAGCAAAGCTTGCTGTAAATTTGTAACTCACTTTACGAGCAAGCTTTGCCATATGAGAAAAATATTCACCGCACACACTTCCAGTTCCGTACATCCACCGCGCTCTGACCCACTCTTACAGTCCGCACAAACACGCACGCACACACACATATTATGCTCACCTTACATTCTGTTCCATCGCCGGCCTCACGGTTCTTGTGGTTCGCCGCTACAGGATGTGTATCGGTAACCATCGCGACGAGGGAGGAACTTCCGCTGTCAGCCGCTACTCAAACGCAGCGCGCTGACCAATCAAAGGCAAGTGGCTCCTGCCTTTGACGTCAGCACTCTGGCAGCGGAAGTTCCGGCATCGGTCGCGATGGTTACCCGATACACATCCTGTACCGGCGAACTGTAAGATCCAGGAGGCCGGCGATGGAACGGAAGGTAAGGTGAGCATAATATGTGTGTGTTTGTGCGTATTTGTACGTGTGTGGAATGGCACAATAGGGGACCAGGATGGGACATTGAACAAGTTGTGGAACGAATTGTCTGCATTGCAATGATTTCCTATGGGAAATCTTGCTTTGCTAGACGAGTAACTTGGTTAACAAACAAACTCCCAAAACGGATTGTTCTCGTAAACTAAGGTTCCACTGTAATTCCCTTTACTGCAGGCATAACAGCAGACGATCAACGCACCAGAGGGAAGACCTGGTACTTCCATCCATGGCTGCCAAATCTTATAAAATTTACTCAGCGCTTGCCTCTTTAGATAGACTCCTCTTTCCAATCTAAGGACGTTGTTCATCTTATTTTTAAGCTCCACTATAGTCGGGGGCGAGGGATCTAGCCAATGGTATGCTAATAGCTTTATTTGGTAAAGAATACATGATATACCCAGGGCCATTGGAGAATCCGGGTCCACTCCTTCCTCCTATAAATTCACCAAGCAAGTACGGGGCGAGGGCTGTATTTTAATATGGTACACCTGCTGTATCAGTCCCAGGGCTTGTTTCCAAAATTCACCTATATATCCATATTCCCACATGACATGCATTAGATGGGCATCATCCTGCCCACATGTGACAAATTGTGCATTGGTCTAAGTCCTATCTTGAACAGGAGGCTAGGTGTCTTGTACACTCTATGAATGAGAAACAGCTGAGAATGGCTCTGACACTCTGAGACTGCCATTTTAGGAATCTGCTACAATATGTCAGACCATTGGTCATCAGTTAAGCGGCCTAGGTCCCACTTTCATTAATCTGCGAGTTAATAGCGTTAGGAATAGTACCATAGTACTGAAAGTGCAGCATCGGGGAGAAAGAACTTCATGCCTCCCGTGTGCCACCAATTTTCAGCCATGCAGGTTTGCTGGTGCGGCTACAGTCATAACTCAGTATTTTGTGAATGGTGACTGTAAGCACGCCCTGGCACTTTGACAGCCAGTACTGCGGAGGTAGCAGTCAGTCAGTGTCCTGGTGTGCTTACAGCTGACACTTACTTTGTAGTGAGTGGTGACTGTAGCTGCGCCTCCTCGCCTGCATGACTGCAAATTAGCCTCTCCTTGGGAAAATAGTTAATTTTCTCTCAAATGCCACACTTTTGGTACAGCAGCCAGGCACCTTCCTAATGCTATTAACCATCAAAGTAACCCTACATCTTCAGGTTAATATTGTTATCCTTCCTAACAGGTTCCCGTTAATCAACATTAGTACCGGTATGTATTTTGAAAAAGTTGCACAATACTCCTATCATAAATAATGTTCAATGTTGATTTTCTAGTCATGACAAAGCCAAATTTACTATTTTATGTCTTGGGACTCCCTTTTAACAGTTTATTATTAAATATGATTGACCGATATCTCTAGGGTCCACCATATAAAAGTATATTCCTTGAGCGTGTGGCAGGGATTTCCTGTGAGGTGGTCAGAGTGGAGGTCTTTACCTTTAAGATCTACTCTTCTATGCTGCCATTGGCATACACTTTTCTGATCTCCACTGTTAAATTTGGGCAGTGGGTGTCTTTGTCCCGTTCCTGATCTCACAGCACCACAGATTAAGCTTGTCATGATGTGGCAGCTAACTGTTTGCTGCTCATGACCAAAATACTCATCATTCTTTGTAAACCTGTTAAGGAGCACTTGAGTAGATGCACTGGTATATCCAATATCATGTGAAAAATGTTGAGTTTTACAGAGACCTAAGATCTATCAAATGCATTATATTGGGTCAAAATTTGGGTGACCGTTGGCATGCTTCTCATAAATAAAACCTACGCAGAGATTATAAAATGTTTGCTGTAGATAATCAGAAAGAGAATACTGTAGTAAAATGAAGACACACCTATTGTAGAAAATGAGGTTAGGTTTGCCAAAGGCCGGCGTGACACGTTACGATCTATCGTGCGATCGCACGAGCAATCGTACCGCCCCCGTCGTTTGTGCATCACGGGCAAAGTCGTTAAACCCCTGTCACTAGAACTTACCTCCCTAACGACCTCGCTGTGGGCGGCGAACATCCTCTTCCGGAAGGGGGAAGGACGTTCTGCGTCACAGCGGCGTCACACAGCGGCCGCCCAATAAAAGCGGAGGGGCGGAGATGAGCGGGATGTAACATCCCGCCCACCTCCTTCCTTCTGCATTGCTGGCAGGATGCAGGTAAGCTGTGTTCGTCATTCCCGGGGTGTCACACGGAGCGATGTGTGCTGCCTCGGGAACGATGAACAACCGGCGCGCAGAAGGAGGAACGATTTTATGAAAATGAGCGACATGTCAACCAGCAACGATAAGGTGAGTATTTTTGCTCGTTAACAGTTGCTCGTAGCTGTCACACGCTACGATATGTCAAACGATGCCGGATGTGTGTCACTAACAACGTGACCCCGACGACATATCGCCCGATATATCGTAGCGTGTGACGCCGCCTTTACTTTGTGCCAGGCTTATCTCAGACCACACTGATTAAGGTGTTTATAGAGATGAAAAAATTGCTGGAAAAGTGATTGCCATAGTGTTAACATAAAAGATGCCACCATTTCTTGCCAAACAATTAAAATTTTACTTTTTTTCTTGGTCTCCCTGGTCTTTCACCAAATTTTTAATGTTAAACTATGCACATGATGTAATAGGTGCTACAGATCAGATTTTTTTTTTTTGTTTTTTAATTCCTCTTATTTGTTGCAGTGATATTAGTGATCAAAGTATAAATAGTTACAGTATGTGTTTTTATGTCTAAGTGGGCATTTCCGGAAAGATTTCACTTTGCTCTTCTTCCCCCTGAATAATGCTGACTGACAGCTGCTCAGCATTAGACCCAGCTGTCAGTCAGTGCTTGGGTTGCGGTAACAGCCTCCACTCTCCATACACAGAGCAGTGACTGAACCTGTGCTGGCGCCGCCTCTATGACTGAAAGCTGCCGGGAGGATAAAAGTTGCTTTCCTCCTGGCAGTGGGGTTCAATGTGCAGGCGCCGGGCAGGTTCCAAACGCTATTAACCTGGAAGTTAAGGAAGTGATAAATCACTCAACAACCCAAAGAATCTTTGTCCTTCTATATTGTGTCCATATACCGGCCAACTATTTGACCCACAGGGCTGTGTCTTTTAGCTTCCTTACCATGTGATCAGTATATGAGACATCATTAGAGCAGGAACAAAGCATTATCTTTCAAGTCATGTGTCCTGAGGCAATATTATGAGGTGGGGATGCTTTGGAGACCACAAATGCATTACAACATGACTGTTTCTCGCTAAAGGTTGTCAGTGTGTAGAGACATGATTTTACTCTTGTTTTAGCTGAGTCTTTAGGTATTCAGAGCTCCTTGTCTGAATCTTCCATACGTGAAAAGGCACATGGATGAAACTAAGCTAGGCATTAAAGCAGGGATTTAGCTGAATATTTCCCTAATTGCTTTAGGCAATGAATCTTTATTTTCAAATGAAGTCTTAATTTCAGGACTTGATGATTACTGGATAATCCACATTTCAGTGAGTTAATTTTCTACAAATGCGGGAGTAGTAATATATGCATAGATTACAGGAATAACGATATAATTTCTCATGTTTTACCTTTGCATTCAGATTATTTGAACAAAGAGGCATCATTTTCCTTTATCTGCTGTCTTTGTAAGTTAGAGCAGGAGAGTTGCTTGCGTTGACCTTTATCTTTCTGCTTTTGTTAGAAATTGTGAGTGAATCTTGTAATGTGGCTTATATTCTGCTTTCATCTTGTTCATTGCTCTACCAGCTTTTATTGTTCTGTCATAGTCATTAATAGGATTCTCTGTGCTTTTACCTTTTGCTTTTCTTAACTACAAAGTATTGGTTGTCAGACTCGGCAGAGCTTTACATTTTCTGTGTATCTGTGAAAGCAGTACCCTTATATTCTTGCTAATTTCCTTAAATTGATACTTACAAGGTTTATATTTGAAGCTCATAGTAATTACTGTGTAATGACAAGATCAGAGAGCTCAAGATCCAAAGGAAGTCTACACTCATCATCCATTTATTAAAGCGAACGCAGCACAGTTTTTAGGGGTTTTTTTTCTATCATTGCTGAGATGCCTGCTTTTTTAGGATTATGGTCTATCTAATGGAGACACAATCATTTAATTCTCTGGGCTATCTGACAATATTTTCTAGACTAATATCTTAAATAATTTTGGTAAATATATTTTCGCAATCTAATTGTATTCATGTCCATGATTGCCATAAAATTATAATTTTAAGCGACTGTTGCATAGACATCACTAACCTTTCTTTCTTCCATGGACACAAGTCTGCCTAAATAATGTGTTAGGCGTAAGTAGGTGGCACCAATAGTTTGATAATTTCCTGTTCTTCACGAGGGAATTTGGAATTGTACATTTATTGCCCAGTTTTTAGTATCTGAAGTTTCCCAAATTGTACCATAATCATAAGGGGCACTTTGCACACGACATCGCAAGCCGATGCTTGCGATGCCGAGCATGATAGTCCCTGCCCCCGTCGCAGCAGCGATATCTTGTGATAGCAGCCATAGCGAACATTATCGCTATGGCAGCTTCACATGGACTCACCTGCCTTGCGACGGCGATCTGGCCAGCGACCCGCCTCCTTATTAAGGGGGCGGATCGTGTGACGTCATAGCGACGTCACACGGCAGGCGGCCAATAGAAGCGGAGGGGCGGAGATGAGCGGGACGTAAACATCCCGCCCACCTCTGTCATTCCGCATAGCCGGCGTGAGCTGCAGGACGCAGGTAGGAGATGTTCCTCGCTCCTGCGGTTTCACACAGCAATGTGTGCTGCCGCAGGAACGAGGAACAACATCGTACCTGTCGCAGTCGCATAATTATGGAATTCCCAGACACTACACCGATTGATACGATTTACGACGATTTTGCGCTCGTTAATCGTATCATCTAGGATTTACACACTACGATGTCGAGTGCGATGCCGGAAGTGCGTCACTTTCGACATGACCCCTCCGACATCGCACCTGCGATGTCGTAGTGTGCAAAGTGCCCCTAAGACTTGAACAGACATCAACAATTGTCAAAATGGATTTATTTCTACAGCTGGTTTATTGATGTAGTTTTTAAAACATTAAGTTCTTTTTTCTTAGTCCTATAGAGAAGCCTACAGGAAAGATGGTCTATCCAGAGCATGCTATATTTTGGGGGAAAAAACTATAACAAAACAAAAGCTGTATATGTAGACTTTTCAATAATTTTTCATAAAATTTCAAGTAACATCTGCCAGCAGTGTTCTTGGTTACAAAAATGTAAAAAAAATATTGTGGTCAAATCAACTCTGAGATTTTCCTCTTGGCACCAAAAGGATAATAAATAACGATCGGCGAGCGTGCTTGCCACTTTTCTGTTCTCAATCGAGCATCAGGGTGCTTGGGTGCTTGCAGTGCTCGGTCGAGCATCACAGTTGTTTGGATGTGTTATTTCATGATACATGGAACACAAACCACAGGCTTGCTTCACTGAATGATGTGAGCAGGCAACCCCATGAGGGACGTTCGCAGTCTCTGGCTCTCACTCGGGATAAAAACAATGTTTTCGAATGGAGAGTGTCCAACAAAAAAAAATATCTCTGTCCCCCGAAAATGCTATGTTTATGACTGTTTATATATATATGTGGAGAGCCAAACTGACCAATCATTAACTTTGGCCAGCTAGATTCTATGAGCACTCGAGCATCGCAGTCTTCAATCATCATTTAAACAGCTTTTCACTGATTTATGAAAGCCGATATTTTTTTCTCCAAATAACTGTATACAGTTATATATGTCAGTTGTATAGCTTGAAAAAGAAATAGGTAAAGTTTAGATTTTCTCTATAGTCTATGCTCTAGACTATTTACAGTCCTCAGTGCTACATATTAGAAACTCATCCAGTCCTTTTTTAAATGCTGATATGTCTGCCATTACTACCTCTTGCCGTAGGGCATTCTAGAGTCTGAAATCTCTTAAGTGTAAAGAACCCTATTTAGCTGCCGGTATCTCCTTTGCTCAACATGTAGTAAATGTGCCCTCTTTGTGCATGCGCCAGTTCTTTGTATTGACCACATGTGTATTTACATATGCCTCATCAGCCACTTGTGGACACATTGTGTACAGCGCACAACCCTTTAGATGTCAAGGTCTTCTTCGAATACAATGGACGAACGTCATCATTTACACATGAAATCTGCGCTCCTTTGAATTTTTTTTTTCCTAAGCTAGACAAGTCCAACTTTTCCAAACTCTCATCATAGGAGAGGCCTTCCATCCCTCCTAATAATAAAGTTGTCTGCCCTTGAACTTAAGGGTGCTTTACACGCTGCGACATCTATAGCGATTGCTAGCGATGTCGCTAGCGTTAGCCCCCGCCCCCGTCGTTGGGGCAATATGTGGTGATTGCTGCCGTAGCGAACATTATCGCTACGCAGTGTCACACGCACATACCTGTTCTGCTCTGCTGCTTATCAGGCCTGCTTTGTGCACTTTATGGGTATGTTTACTTAACCGGCTGGGCTCCTATTCATGCATCCATGTCTTTGTACTTAATCTGACTGTTCATTGGCATCCATTTAGCACCCCATGGTAGCTAAACTTGTTTATTTGTTTATAAGCTTTGACCTTGTTTAACTATTTGACTCTGTTTTTGCAGAGTTTGCTGCACCACCAGCACCTGTATTAAGCACTGTTTATTAGTAATACTTGGATCCTATTTTATATACTGAATATATCTCTGTTATCTCAGAGTACATACTTTTATCATAGTGCTTATCTAGTGCTGGCTTTTACCATCTGTCTATGTGTAACAATTGTCAAAACTCCACATCATGCTTTTTATGTGCAGGATGCACTGTCCATGTTTCTGACCCAGCCTGTCATTTATTTCTTTTACTTGTGCCCTACATGCATTTGTCATCTTGTACATTTATATTCTATCTGCTGGCCTGTTTTGCCGCTGATTCCTTTGTGCCAGTTGCCATTTATTAAACATATTTGCACTTTACTCCTTGTCCTCCAGTTCTTGTCTAATAATAAAGTTGTCTGCCCTTGAACTTAAGGGTGCTTTACACGCTGCGACATCTATAGCGATTGCTAGTGATGTCGCTAGCGTTAGCACTCGCCCCCGTCGTTGGAGCAATATGTGGTGATTGCTGCCGTAGCGAACATTATCGCTACGGCAGCGTCACACGCACATACCTGTTCAGCGACGTCGCTGTGACCACCGAACAATCCCTCCCTCAAGGGGGAGGTGCGTTCAGCGTCACTGCGGCGTCACTAAGCAGCCGTCCAATAGAAGCAGAGGGGCGGATTTGAGCGGGACGTAACATCCCGCCCACCTTCTTTCCGCAATGCCGGTGGACGCAGGTAAGGAGATGTTTGTCGTTCCTGCGGTGTCACACACAGCGATGTGTGTTGCCGCAGGATTGAGGAACAACATCACTACTAAGCAGACGATTTTTGTTTTTTGGACGACCTCTCCAAAACCAACGATTTTTGTCTCTTTTGCGATCGTTTAAGGTCGCTTGTACGTGTTACACGCTGCGATGTCGCGAACGACGCCGGATGTGCGTCACAAACACCGTGACCCCGACGATAAATCGTTAGCGATGTCGCAGCGTGTAAAGCACCCTTTACTCTAACTTCTGAATGTCCTTTTTAAAATGTTCAGCTCAAAACTTGATCCCATGTTATGGATCTCGCATCATAATTGACTTAGAGGGATAATAATACACTGGGAACACAGCATTTTATCTGTTTTTTTTTTTTTTTTTTAATACACCCTGAAATCTTGTTTGCTTTTGCACCTGCTGCCTGACATTGAGTACTGCTGCTTAGCTTATTTGTAACTAGATAACCCAAGTCCTTCTGTTCTGTAGTCCCGATTTATATTTCCATTTAGTGTATACACTGATCAGCAAAAGGGTAACAATGTTTTGAACTTTTGACATTCAGCTTCCTTATCTGACCATTCACTACAGCTTAGAGCAACAACCTACCTTCATTTTAGATAATCATCTTGACTATCTCATACATAAATTTGACTTGCAACTATTTAGCTCCTGGTGGTGGAAAAATCTTTTTCTTCATGTGTCCTACAATTTATAACCTCTTCTCACATTCCCTAATAGCTCAATGTGTTATTAGGTTGATTCCCTAGAGAAAGGTCACTGGTTCAAATCGAGGAGCAGCCATGAAGAAGATTTCCCAAGAAGAGAGAAACGCATCATCCAGTTCATTGATGGTGGTCTCTCGGCTTAGAAAATTGCCAAACTGCATCATGCGAGTGCCATTAAAGTTAGAAAAATACAAAATGAAGTCAGTCCATCCATTTAAAAGCAAGAGGTCAACATACAGGTAAAATATCGGAGTCAACAAGTCAGCTCTTCATAAGGTCTATCAGCTTTGGAGCAACAAATACAGCAGTGGAGGTGGCTCGTGTGCTCCGTAATAGTGAGATCACAGACGTCCATGTGTGATACATGTTACAGAACTCTGGATTGGTGGCCCCAAAAAAGGTGAAGAAGCTTCAACTTCAATATTATCATAAGAAGCGTCGGCATGAGATTAAAAAAAAAAAAAAAAAAAAGTACAAAAAGTGGAAAATAAAAGATTGGAAATGGGTGATTTGGAGCCATGAGATAAAAGTCAATACACTGGGATCTGATGGGTGCAAATGGTTCTGTGAAAAATGGGCTATCAAATTGAGAAATTGAAGGACCTGTCAAGTTTGGTGGAAGAAGCCCGATAATATGGGGTTGTTTCACAGCCAAAGGTACTTAGATACTTGACCGGGATAGTTGGTGGTCTCAATCCTGTTATATGTGAGTTTCCTACACAATGATTTTCTTTGTACACTCAAGTACTATGGTTATGAAAAGGATGACCTAGTGATCCAGCAGGGCACCTACTCGAAGCATGTGTCGAGATTGGTGAAGAAATGATTCAGTGACAGTGAAGTAGAGGGTCTGGATTGGCCCATATAGTCCCCAGATCTCAACCCAATCAAATACTTGTGTAAAGTTGTAGTAAAAGTTGTATACATACCAAAGTGAGTCAACCAGTATCCACCAACATTGAGAACGTGTAGAAGTGACCTATGATCAGATTTCGGTCTAGACTTGCTTGAATCTGATCAAGAGAATGCCCAGAAGGATTCAGTCAGTGCTGAAAGCCAAAGGTGGATTTACAAAGTACTAACAAAATAATACAAATTATTTAAATTTAGATTTTTAGGAGCAAAACCGTAATAATGCAGGGACATGACAATAATCTGCATAATTAATCATATGCTAAATAGTTGCAAGTGAAAGTTATGTATGAAATAGCCAAGATTGTTTGTAAAATAAAGGTAGTCTCACAATCAGTGGATGGTGAGATATGGAGCCTGAAAGTCAAAAGTTCAGAATATTTTACCCTTTTGCTCATCAGTATACGTACTAATATATTTACTCCAAGTGTTTTTACAAACCTTTATCTACCTGAAATCTCATGCCATGTGTTTGCCTAAACAGACATCTTATCCAAATCATTCTGTACTGTTTCTTGAGTCTTTCTGCTTTCCCATTCCTTTCTATCAGTGTTGGAGATGGCAGAAGGGAGGAGGATGTACACAGATCTCCACGGTATAGAGAAGGGAGAAAAAAATCTCACAGATATCCAAGAAAACCGGAGTAGTATGTTCCCTGTGTGTATTAAAATACTTAACAGTAGCCATCTTCTGTTTTACTGTTTCCGGTGTCACTCTTGTCCATCTCAGCTCTGTCTGGCTGGAAGTTATTGCTAACGGTTACTATCTTTCTTACTTTAAGTCTTTTGAGAGTCTCTTCTCCGTCTCATAGACTTACATTGAGAAGTGACTTCTGGTCGATCAAGCAAACACTGCAGTGGTCTGGCCAATCACAACTGGTGGTCTGGTGCAGACGTTTATTAGAGCAGCACTGGGAATAGCAAAAACAGACCAATAATTATTTTACTACATAAAGGGAACATACATTGATAACTGTTTGATGAGGAGATAAAATAAAGCTCTCGAGTTTTTAACTGTAGGTAACCACTAACATATATAAAATCATTTTATTCCATGTTTAAGATGCCAATAGCCTTCTAGACATCTTGTACCTCTTTTTTTTTTTTAAAAACTGTTACATACAGAAACTGAGGATCTGGCCATAGAAAGCAGTTTTGTTTTTTTCTTGCCTAACATGATCTAAAATTGCCTGCTTTGCAACTACAGAAAAGGGTTTGTGTAAATAGAAACTTAATTGAAAACCTAAATGAAAAATATTTTTTTAATTTACTAATAAACAAGTCATTGATAGTGTATTATATATTTTCAATTATTCTTGCAGTAGATTAGTGCCAATTTTTGCTTTCATTCAAGATTTAAGTCAAAAGAATCCCTTGCTTTATAACTTTGACTCTACTGTACAGTTGGCATAAACTGTCATATATATCATCCATTGACTGTCATTGGAGAAGAAAATGTATAAAATGCAGTATATGTTGTAGCTTTGTACATTAAATTAAAGGGAACCTGTCACCAGATTTGGGCCTTCTAATCTACAACTAGCACCTTAAAGGGGTGGTTCACCCATATTTTTTATTGTCTAGATCGATATTATATTGAGAAACAATGTTTCTCTCAAATACCTTGTGTTGTCAATCGTGCCTGTGAGAGGCGCTATTGCAGATCGCTGTTCCCCCGTCCAGTGACGTCCCCGTCAAGTGCTGCACACGTCACATCCGTGCAGCCGGCTGCATTCTGAGCCCATCTGCTCCCTGCTCCTCCTCCCTCACAGCACGTCTCTTGCTTGCAACGTTCTGCGAGGAGGGAGGGGGGAGCAGGAGACGTGCTGTGAGGGAGGAGGAGGAGGAGGGGGGAGCAGGAGACGCTCTTTGCTAGGAGGGAGGAGGGAGGGGGGAGCAGGAGACGTGCCGTGCTGTGCTAGGAGGGAGGAGGGAGGAGGAGGAGGGGGGAGCAAATGGGCTGTGACAGCAGTGAAACACCGCTTACAGCTCAGAGTCTGGAAGACTGTAGCCGGCTGCACGGATGTGACGTGGCAGCATTGGACGGGTACGTCACTGGACGGGGAGCAGCGGTCTGCAATAGCGCCTCTCACAGGCACTATTGACAACACAAGGTATTTGAGAGAAACATTGTTTCTCAATATAATATCGATCTAGACAATAAAAAATATGGGTGAACCACCCCTTTAAACAGCGCCTGTGCTGCTTTCCATGAAGGTGCACATTACCCCTTTACGCCCCCACCCGTAGCCTCCAAAAATACCTTTATAAAATCCGCTGCCAGGTATGTAAATTATCCGGTCTGGTACAATGGACGTCCTATTCAGTGCTTCCGGTCCCTCCTTTCACTGTTCTCCTGAGCTGATTGACGTGGATGTCTCCTTGGACAGTGTGTGTGTCTCCTCGAACGGGCAAAATCTCAATATTCCCAGGCTTGTGCAGGTACACTTTGCTCTGTCCCGTTGTGGGTAGAGCCGAAAACATATGTGCGCCTGCGCAAACCAACGAGTTGTCTGCATAGGCACGAGATTTTGCTAACCTTCGTGGATGGCGTCCGAGGCGGCATCCACGTCAATCAGCTCAGGAGGACGGTGAAAGGAGTGACAGGAGGCACAGGATAGGACGCCAAATTGGCTGGACCAGACAATTTACATATCTTTTATAAGATCTCCCGTCTGGTATTTTTGGGGGCTACAGGGGTGGTCAGGGGGTAACGTACACCTTCAAGGAGTGCAGCACTGGTGCTGCTTAAGGTGCTATTTTTAGTTTGGAAGGTCCAAATCTGGTGACAGGTTCCCTTTAACACTAGAAGTCCCAGAGAGGGGTCATTTAACATTTCTACCTTTGGAACCCAGAGATGAATGACCTGAAGGATTTTAACTAACATCCTATAATCACCGTCTTTTGTTCTGTAATTAAGGCCATTACTGTCGCACCACAGGAGGTTGTTTGCCATTGAGTTTAGCCATTTAGTTTCTAGTTAGTTCTATTCAGTTTGGACTAAAGGCCCAGTCACACACAACGACTTACCAGCGAAAACAATGCGACCTGATAAGGATCGCTGGTAAGTCGCCTGGAGGTCGCTGGTGAGATGTCAGTCAGGCCTTACCAATGATGCAGGAACAATACAGGTCGCAGTAGCGACCTGTATAACGATCTCAGCAGTCACTGTGACCCTGTCACACAGTGTCAAACACAGCAATGTGTCCTGCCCTGCACATTGCCTTTGAAGAAAATGGCCTGGACCATTCTGCAACGACTAGAGATCTCACAGCAGGGGCCTGATCGCTGGTAGGTGTCACACATAACGAGATCGCTAACGGGATCGCTACTGTGTCACAGAAACCGTGACTCAGCAGCAATCTCGCTAGTGATCTCGTTATGTGTGACAGTACCTTAAGGGTCATTTGACCCTCTTTCAGGACTTCAGGGGGGAGCTTGAAATTTCTGGGACTTATATAGTGTTAAGAGTTTTGCCCCACTGCATTGAAAAGCATAGTAGACTGTTTATGCAAAATATGCCAACAAAACAGGGATGTAAGCCTGGGAGCAAACTACAGTACGTACAATACTGAGAGTGTTAATAGGGTGAAGCAAAGGCCAGGTTTATAAGCAATCAGAGAGATGAGTGGGACTGGCTGCTTATATATTCCACCCCGAGGTCTGGTATGTTGGACATAAAGTCCAGGCGAAATCATTGGCTTTCTGTGTGTGTAGGTAAGAAGTCCTCCTGTGTGAAGTCTCCATGCTTGGAATTGTATGCTGAACTAACACAGTATTGCCAGTGTGCCATTGTTAGGACTGTGTATCCTGCTTCCTTGCAAAGAAAGGCCATTTATTCTTCTTGTTTGTGGCTGGCTTTTTGGAGTTTTCATAAGCAGCCTGGGCGTTTTAAGTCTTCTCCCGTGCCTTCCTCAAACGTCGCCGAGTGAGCCGTGATCCTTACGCGCGGACTGAGTGATACCGGGTGCTCGATGTTTGTGTGTATGTTATTGGAGGGATACTGGACCCAACCTTTGTGTGTGTGTGTATGTGAGAGCAGAGGAATATTGGACCAGATGTGTGTATGTTAGTGGAATGGCGAGGGTCCTGGCAGCGATGCAGATCACTGTGGGAGAGCCTATGCACCGTCGGCACTTGCCAGCTGTAGTTGTTCAGGGTGAGTGCAATCTCTTTGGGGAGACAGAGGGGCTGTCTACTTTTTTGTGGGTGGGGGGGCAATCTTCTCTCTTTTGGGGTTGTCTTTTCTCTTTTGAGGGTGTCTGCTTTCTTTAATGAAATAGCCTTCTGTATTCTTGAACTTTTTTAGCTTCCCGGAAACTTCATTATTGAACCGCAACTAGGGCTCATCTTTGAAGTAGTACTTAAATGCCTAATCCAAAAAGGCAGAAAATTCCTTCTGGGGCTTATTTTGGGGGTAGATCTTATTTTCGGGGGATATATGGATAGTTTGTCACAATATACAGCCTGTTGCCTTCTTTACTTTAGCCAAGTTTATAGGATCTTATTTGCTGTATCAGAAAGTGATAGAGATCTTATTTGTGACTTTACCAAAGTATAACATATCTTTCTTGGAGAAATGAATTTTGTGAATCTTGCTAAATGTGTTCTTATTTTTTATGTCAAGCCAATGCTAGAAGTTGGAGAAAAGCCCTGAAACAATCTCAAGCACAACATATCCAAGTGTATGGTTTCTGTTTCCACATCCTTTCTTTATTCAACTCTTCCAGATTTTGCAAGTGGAATCATCCATTACATATCAATTTACATGAGTAGAAGCCCCATACATATCGAGTTATGTATTAAGTCTGGATTTTGGTTTCACTTAAACTGTATTCTGTGATTGCAGCTCAATTTCTTCATACATATGGCTTTTCTAGTTCTAAAATAAAGTAATAAAAACCGTAACTACTTAATAATAAATTCTGTTCTATTTTGTACTGTCTCTTGAATGCAGCCAACTGCACTTTGTAGTTTTAGCAATGTTTGGTGTTATCAGTTTATTTTACAGAGCCTTTAAAACTTATTTCATACCATGTGAACTTTTCCACATTACACCCAGAAACTAAAATGTATCTTTTGGGAATATAATGTTATATACCAACACACACAAAGTAGCAAGTATTTGTGTAGGGTAAAGGAAGTGATACATAGTTTTTTCTATTTAAAAAATATAAATCTGAAAATTGTGACATGTATTGAGCCCTTTGTTGTTAAAACTTTCCTTTCACTGCAATTACTGCTGCAAGTCTATTTGGGTATG
Source organism: Anomaloglossus baeobatrachus (assembly GCF_048569485.1). NCBI lineage: Eukaryota > Metazoa > Chordata > Amphibia > Anura > Aromobatidae > Anomaloglossus > Anomaloglossus baeobatrachus. The sequence goes on along the minus strand of NC_134353.1, from coordinate 570,859,907 downwards.
TCTGTACCAGCTTTGCACATCTAAAGGCTGACATTTTTGCCCATTCTTCTTTGCAAAATGTCTCTAGCTCAGTGAAATTGGATGGAGGGCGTCTGTGAACAGCAGGGATTAAGGTCTGGACTGTGACTGGACCATTCACACACCTGAATATACTTTGATCTAAAACACATTGCAGCTCTGGCAGTATGTTTAAGGTCGTTGTGCTGCTGTAAGTTGAACTTACGCCCCAGTCTCAAGTCTTTTGCAGCCTCTTAACAGTTTTAATACAAGGATTGGCTTATATTTAGCTCCATTCATCTTCCCATCAACTCTGACCGCATTTCTGTCCCTGCTGAAGAAAAGCATTCCCACAGCATGATACTGCCACCACCATGTCTGACGATGGGAATGGTGTTTTCATCGTGATGTGCAGTGTTAGCTTTTTGACACTCATAGCATTTTTGCTCATCTGAACAGGGATCCTTCTTCCACATGCTAGCATTGTCATTTACTTGTGTTCCCAGAAATGTATACAGCACTCACCAAGTAGATTTTCATACCTTTTGAAGGACTTGTTGAAGCATCACATGGGACGCAAATTGACCTTTTTGCGGACTCTGTGAGAAAGAGCTCTATAGCCTTTTAGACATAATGGTCATGGAATTTATCTTTTAATAAGGAATAAAGCAATGTGGAAATCGGCTTGGTGAGTGCCATATCTGTTACTGGACTCAATATGTACTAATTGTTCACACGAACGTTTAATACTAATCACTGACAGTGAGAAATTCTGCTATGATAACATAAAATTAGCTCTTATTGAAAACTGTGCGGGAGGGAAGGAATGATCTCCTGCAGAACTGAATATGATTGGAACATGTAAATGACAGTAGGAAGTCACCAGACAACTTGCCAGTTTATTTGATTGTTGCTTATAATGGTCATTTATTTGACTTCTAGTTTATTAACTTTGGAATGTGTTGCTTTATATATCTTGTAGTTGTGAGCTTTTATAGACCGGGCCACAGCGTATGTTTGTTTTTTTATAACTTCCCTCCAAGTAAAGAGTTTCTTAATATCTTGGCACTATATTTTGTTATTGTTCTGATCTGGACTTTTAGCCTGTTTATCCTCTTGCCAAGTTATTTCAGATTTTTTCACTTTGCTGAGCCGATACCTTGCAGAATCACTTACATTCTCTTCTTTCATACCACAGCCATGTCAATATGTTTTCTAAGCAATTTGTCTAAAGTCCACTTTACACACAGCGACATTGCTAGTGATGTCGCTGCCGATCACACCCGCCCCTCTCGTTTGTGCATCACGAGCAAATCGCTGCCCGTGGCGCACAATATTCTTAGTCCCCGTCACATATACTTACCTGCCTAGCGACGTTGCTGTGGCCGGCAAACCGCCTCCTTTCAAAGGGGGGTGGTTAGTTCTGCGTCACTAAGCGGCCTCTCAATAGAAGCGGAGGGGCGGAGATGAGCGGGACGAACATCCCGCCCACCTCCTTCCTTCCTCATTACGGGCGGCCGTAGGTATGGTGATGTTCCTCGTTCCTGCGGTGTCACACGTAGCGATGTGTGCTGCCGCAGGAACGACGAACAATTTTGATCGTTAATGGTCGTTCGTGCATTTCACTCGCAACGACGTCGCTAACGAGGCCGGATGTGCGTCACGAATTCCATGACCCCCAACAAGATCTCGTTGTGTCAAGGGAGGAATTTTGGGTCAAGACTGCTAATGAAGTCTTCATTTAGGATCCAGAGACGGTGCCCCATTAATGCTGTATACCAGTGCCGATATATATCAATGTATATAAGACAAAGAACACAGACATGCTCTCTTTTCAGCCAGCATCACCAACTGGCTCGTATATTACGATAGATCCAATTATACAGTAAGTAAGCGTAAATAACCTTGAAACTAACGAAGGAGTGTGTTCACTCCCCAATTTCTCTCATCCCTCCTGCCCTCCCGTACATTCCTTTTGTGTGAACATTACTGATAAGAGTTTATAGCTTCACATTCTGGCTTTATCATCTTTAGTTAACTCCTTCATGATTATACAACTTTGAATTATACTACGGGTCTGTGCAATTGCTACACAGACAGACAGATAATTTTGCATCTACATCTACATTTTGATTTAGTTATATACACAGATATTCTTATTACGTTTGAACAAACAAGCTATAGCTCAGTGCCACCTCCACAGTCCCCCCTTTAATAAAATATCTGTGAATATTATTAACCTTAAATTTAAAAATTTTCCCCATTTAGATATATTGTATTATTTGGGACTTATTTGTGACCTACCGCCCTTGGGACTTTAATTATATCTATATCTATATATGCGGGCTTTCTATGGGATTGTTGTTTAATTTAACACTACAGGCTTTAGCTCCCCCCTTTAATACTTATTTTTATTTATTAAACATAACTCTATGATTTATAGGGGCTATTAGAATTGGCGTTATTACTCTCATTAGGGCACATTATCCTGATGAAGAAAAATTGAATCTAAACCTTATTTAAAAATTAGCACATAATTAAAAAAAAACACAAAAGGAAATTTGGAAATTGTCCATGGTTCTTCTTTCCGGATATGAAACACAAAAAGGATGCTTAGTCAGTGCTAGTCCACTTAGGGCCACTTTGTGAACCTGGATAATCTGCTCTTGATAATACAAAAATAACAAAACATGATGAGGCTTCATGTATACAGTTTGTGGTGCAGACTTGGAAAAACCTTCTGGGATAATGGGTTGAATAGCGGCCGCTTTCTGCTTCGGTTGTGTCGCGTCCATTGGTTTTTGAGATGTGATATCAACTCGCGTGTCACTGCCAGTGCTCAGCAGACTAGGCCGGAGAGACATCAGCCTGATGGGATAGGCTCCTCTAAAACTTTTCCTGAAATGAGAAAATCCATATCTAGCATTTTGTATTAAGGAAAATCACTGAAATTAGTAGGAAACAAAAACATTTGTAAATGGTTAGATTACATTAACCAAACCACATTTTTGGGTCTATGAAATGGCTGAATTAAGTATTTTCGACTACTCAATTCGTACCTTCAACAGTCCCCCCTTTACTTACTTCTGCCATTTCCAAATACTAAGGGTACTGTGTTCCCTTAGGAAAAGAGGAAGAAAGATCTGTTGGGAAATCCTGCCTGACTGAACGTTGAGGCATGGGTGGAGAGGGGAATGGGATTTCTTCACCGGTTTGAGACCAAGGACCCCTAGGCGAGTCCTCACCCTTTGTAGTTGGACTTTCCCATGTCTCAAGGTTCTCTAAGTCCTCTCTTCTAACTATTTCGGCAATGATGGTTTGGGACTGTACAGGTTTTTTGTAAAGGATAAATATAAGCAGGACGCTCAGTGCAGCTTCGGTGGATCGACCCTTCTGCAATGCGGGGCGTGAATCTATGTTGTCCTGCCGTTGAGCTTTATCGAAATTTCTGTGTCCTTTTAGGATTAATCAGTCTCCTGACCGAAAACCATATACTACTAACTCTGATTTAGGATCTGGAATTAGAAAATACACTTGTTTATTTCTCTAATTAGTCAATCATATGAAAATTATACGTGGTTTGCGCTAGACCAAAGAAAAACATTTTACATTGGAACCTGTTTATTACTAAAGAGAAACACAACACACACTAAAGAGAAACAAAACACGCATTGATTTACAACTTATCAGTTTGGGTTTTTTTTTTTTTTACATACCACTTGCATTATGTGGATTTTCAGCAATAACGTCGTTTTCTGCACTGGAAAGCTTCTGACCAGACCTGGAAAGAAATCTACACAACACGCACAGACTTGCATACAACGTGCTCATGATAAACATCTATAATTAGTTTGCAGTCTCTAAGAATGGGTAGAGCAGGTGCAGGGTGTTTCTACGGACTCTTTACAGTTTTTCCTCATTGTTTTAAGAACATGTTTCACAAGACCGGGTGAGTTTGTCTACCTGGGTACTGAACCCTGGCGTCACCAAAGCGCACACTGATATCCAACTTTCACAGATGTTAGTCCATGTTACTTGGGCCATCATTAAGAAGAGATCTCATGGCAGAGAAAGCTTACCGCCCTTCATCCACAGACCTTCCTCAGTCAGCCGGCTCCCTGCGTCTCGCACTCCACTTCTTATTGGTTCACTTTTTCCTGTAGGGATTTAAGAACACAAGGAGTGACAGAAGTCACTGACGTGACCGGTGTCACCGAGGCATGGTCTTTATGCATGGTAAAGGACTCCTCAACTCTAGGCCCGTTCACTGCTTCTTGGTCCGCTGCACCTGTGCGGGGATCTCCATTCGATTCCATCAGCTCAGATCTAGACTTTCTTTTTGGCGTACCTAGCTTATTTGACAACAGGAAAGATCTACATCCTACATACACATTTTGACTATCTTACCTGCCTCTGCTCCACCCATCTAGAGAGGCACTTACGTCACTTCCTTCCGTACCGATAGGAGGGGAGGGAGTGGCCTAAATTTAGACTACCTCATGTTGTGTAAACTGTAGCATATCCAGTGCAGAATCGACCACCATCTGGTGTCATCTATAAAAACAAAAACTAAAAGAAATATAGATTAGATCATTCCTATAACAGACATATATTCTTATATTCATAATAATCCAATAAACATGACATAACTGTTGCAAAAGAAAGGCCAACTTTAAAGCCTGCTTTAAAGCCTATCCAATATATCTGCTGCTGGAAAAATGCAATAGATATCTACTTCCTCCCTTTTTATATACTACTGTGGCAAAATATATAGGTCTATAACAGTAAACAATATGATTAACTAATAAATAAATATAACTTATACTCTACTGGGAAATTTTGAAACCTTACAACAGGGTTCATAGATATTCTGTATCTACAAAAGAAAAGGAAAGTAATCAATATTGGCATTTTGTATGCAAAAATAATAGAAAACAAAAACATAACCATAAAAACAAAAAAAACCTAATTTGTATATTTTAAAAAATATACTTTTCCCTGCAAAATTAATTCAATTATTTAAATAGCAGCAGAATACTATTGATAATCTCCTATGAAATTTTGAACTTTAAGGATTAAACAAAATCCACTCCACCAGCCGGAAAAAGCACTTGTTAGTACATAAGACAGAAACTGCTTTGTAAATCTGCTAAAACTACTTTTTTTTTTTTTTTTACAACTTGTTCTACTTCCTTATTTTTTTTTTTTTTTTTTTCCTCTGCTCTCTACAACTTGTGATTAGCAGCAGCTTACTGATAATACTCCCACACATCCCTGCGCTGACTTATGTCCCCCTGTCTCCTTCAGGATGCGCGATATTAGAACAGCTGGTGGACAAAACAGATACAAGAAAAAAAAAAAAACATGGGCAGAACTTTCACTATAGAAATATATAAAATATATTTCTGTACCGTATCAGCCAGCAGAAACAAAAGTACTACAGAAACATATATTATAGAAACCTTAAGATTGATGGAGTGGAATGGAGAACATCATTAAAGCGGGTAGCTTGGGATTGGAAATCACTGCAACAAAAACAAGCAGTCTGGGGCTCCCCCTGTGTCATTAGGGAAGGTTGGGGCAGACTCCTGGGTGCAGCCGGACTGTGGGCAGTATCTTGGGAAATCTCCTGGGACTGATTTAAAGGGATACTATGATACTCTGGGAAAAGGCACACCAGGCTTCAGGTAGATCATTACTGAATCTACAGGGAACACCTGTATTGTAAATTTATGTGTTGCAAGTTTTGGTTACGGTTTTGAGGGTACCTGGCCAAACACTGAGATTTGTGGGTGTGACACTTTCTTTGATAGTGACCGGGCTGACCCCAACGCCAACAATTCTGTTGCTGGCTCTGCTAGTTTTGTTGATTGGGAGCTACGTATATGGGGTTTGGGCCCTGTCGGGGCATGGGCTGTGGTGGGGGCTGCACCGGCGCGGTTGTATACACAAGGGCCAAAAACTGTCTCCTGCTTTTACTTTGGTGAGATTAACAAGGTCCTTCCGGGCAGCTGAGTATAACTGATGGACCTGTAGCATCTTCCTATAAAATCGCATAGGGTTAATGCTGGGATCTGGCAGGCAGGAGATTAATGCCGCTGACTGGGTGGGGTTGAAAGGGACATATTTAAATGAGGGCTGTTCCTCGTCAGATTCGGGGTAAGGCTCACTATGTGTCCTAAGGGAAAAAGAGGGATCCAAGGGGAGGGGATTGGTAATTGGGGAGTGTGACGGCAGACTGGCCGGTGAGGGGAGAGACGGCATTGCAGGTATGGGAGGGAAAAGGGGTATGGGTGTGGAAAGGGTTAAGGGATGCTGTCTAGTGACTGCAGCATCTGTGAATATCTCCGGGACGGGGAATAGAATGGGGATCAGGTTGTGGGGCAGCAACAAAACAACCTATCGGAGGACCCTCAGATCTGTCCTCAGACTCGGGTAACATATAGTAAAACACAACATCTCCTTGCTCATCTTCATCTTCAACCTCAATATATCTTTCTGATAGCAATGCCTGCGATATTCTGCCAAACAATTCTGCATCATTCAACAATCTCCTATCTTTTAACTTGCCCTTTTTTGCTTTCAATGCTGTTGCCCATAGTGACGGTTGTAGCCGACCTCCTTTTGGTAATTCTAACATTTTAAACATCTCCAAGGCATGGCGTACAGCTTTCTTCCCTTCTCTCTCTGCAACTAGCTCTAACACATTCTGTGAACCTTCAGGCCTCTCAACTTTCTGTCTCCTCTGTCTGAACAGTTTTGCTATGTTGGTGGTGTCTGGATTACACTAATATGACTATGCGGTGTACGTTAGAGTCCGGCCGGCACCTAAGGCTACACCTCTATACTAGCTGGCAACTCCTCAGCTATATAGTAATAAGGGTATCCCGTGATATGGAGGAGGGGTACAAAATGTATTCCCTCCGGACTTGATCAGCTGCACCAAAATTAATGTCCTAATCCCTATCTTCAGCCACGGGAACCCCCTAATAAGGGTATCTCGTGATATGGAGGAGGGGTACAAAAGGTATTCCCTCCGGACTTGGTCAACTGTATCAAAATTAATGTCCTAATCCCTATCTTCAGCCACGGGAACCCCCCCGCGTCTTTAATTACAGACCGGGTCAGTCTAACTAGCTATATCCAGCCACCACCATCTTTCCTGCCCTAACAACCGTCCTCTGGATCCCTTGTGACACTCGATCCACACCTCAGGGCTGGGATCGTGCTCTGAACTCCAGCGGGCAACACCCCTGAGTCACAATCAGGTACCTTTTAACACCGATATGGACACACAGCCCGTCACTCCCTCCTCTCCAAAACCAACCACAACGGTAGTGAATACACAGTATGTAACACTTACCCGTGGGGTCGGAGGTGATCAGCCTGTTTGGAGGAGAGGGAGATCTCAGTCCGCGACGTCCAAACCATCGGTATCTCCAGGTCGGTATGCGTCCTTGAAGGAGCTCCACGTTGGTGCGCCAAACTGTCAAGGGAGGAATTTTGGGTCAAGACTGCTAATGGAGTCTTCATTTAGGATCCAGAGACGGTGCCCCATTAATGCTGTATACCAGTGCCGATATATATCAATGTATATAAGACAAAGAACACAGACATGCTCTCTTTTCAGCCAGCATCACCAACTGGCTCGTATATTACGATAGATCCAATTATACAGTAAGTAAGCGTAAATAACCTTGAAACTAACGAAGGAGTGTGTTCACTCCCCAATTTCTCTCATCCCTCCTGCCCTCCCGTACATTCCTTTTGTGTGAACATTACTGATAAGAGTTTATAGCTTCACATTCTGGCTTTATCATCTTTAGTTAACTCCTTCATGATTATACAACTTTGAATTATACTACGGGTCTGTGCAATTGCTACACAGACAGACAGATAATTTTGCATCTACATCTACATTTTGATTTAGTTATATACACAGATATTCTTATTACGTTTGAACAAACAAGCTATAGCTCAGTGCCACCTCCACAGTTGCCGATGTCGTTGCGTGTAAAGCGTCCTTAACCGGCACTAACTCATTTTCCCAGAATTAAGTTGTGGGGATTTTTTTTTCCCCTTTTACCAAGAGGCATTGCTTTTTTATTTTTCAAAGCTGTACGAGGGCTTGTTTTGCGAGAGGAGCTGTAGTTTGGAAGAACGTCATACAAATTACCACACAATGTATTGGAAGAAAGGGAGTATTTTCCAAGTAGGATAGAATAGTGAAAAAGTTGTAATGATGCCATTTTAGTTTTTTTGGCGAGGGGAGTTGTGGGTGGATTGAAGTGGGAGGGTGTTTGATTTACCGCCTTCACTCTGTGGTAAAAGTCACGAAAAACCATGATTCTCATGCTCTGTAGAATAACTGTGATACCAAAGTTGTAAAGATGTTTTCTTGTTGGCAGTTTCCAAAACTCTTAAGTTTATTTTTTCAACAATAAAGTGGTGTAAGGGTTTGTTTTTGTTTGTTTTTATTTAATGGCGAGCTGTTTTATCAATACCAATTTAGGCTCCTTGTGATGCTTTGACCGTTCTTTTTTTTTTTTTTTAAATATATTTTCTTAAGGGAAGCAAATTGACTGAAGAAACACAATTTTTTTTTTCGTTATGGATTTTACCGTTTCACCATGTTTATATTTTGATGTCCAAAATTGTTAATATTTTTTTATTTTTAATTTGGGTAAAATAGAGATGTGGTTATAGCTTTTTTTTGTTTTAAAAATTTTTTTTGAACTTTTCTGCTTTTATGTTTTAGACACCCTAAGACATTTGAACTTAAATGTTCGATCACTTACAGTACATATCGCGGTACGACAGCACTTAAGTGTATAGTGAAAATCTCGATCTCCTGTGACGCTCAGCCGGAGGTAGTTATACAGGAATACAAAGATGGCTGCATTGTGGGCCTTCAGCAGATCTCCAGCTGCCATGGTAACCTATTGGGTCCCTGCGATCACATTGTGTGGGACAGATGGGTGTTCACACCTGCAACAACATCGATTAAACGCCAGTGTCAGAAATTGACAGCAGCATTTAAATGGCTAACAGCAGCATTCGGAGCTCAGTTGCAATTGCTGCTTCTAGATACAGATGCCAGCTATGTAATATATACTGCATTTGGGGGGTGCTCTGCTCCCAAGTCACTTCCACACTTGGGCACCCCAGCAATGACATAGTGTCTTTATTTTGCGCTAAGAAGTTAAAGCATAGTTTCTATCTTGTATAGCAAAGCCTAATTCTGAGGATAAAAAAGCTGCCACACTAATTTAGCGCTGCTTCCCCACCAATGTTTAGCCCCAGCCATCTTTCTGTGCAGGGAAGTGCAGCATAGCTCCATTGAAGTGAAGGTGGCCAGGAGCGCAGTGTGGCCCATTTATGAATACACATTAAGGGCTGGTGCGCACTTTGCTTTTTTTTGCGTTTTCGCAGAGTTTTAAACTGCAGCATCACATTGTCAAAATGCATGTGTTCTGCTTCCCCAGCAAAGTCTATGAGAATCATGCAAAATCCGTGCGCACAATGCTTTTTTGAACGCAGCGTCTTGAAAGTAAAAAATTTGACAGAATCTCTGCGTTTAAAAAAGCAGCAGGTCAATTCTTTTGTGCGTTTTGGCAGCGTTCTACACCCATTGAAATCAATGAGTTGTTGAAAAACTCTACCAAAATGCTAAGCAGTGCGTTTGCACTTCATTTTTCTTGTGATCTGCATGTTTATTTGTCATAACAAACGCAGGCCTTTCGGTCTCTCTCTCTGTTGATGTCGGTCTCTCCCTCCCACCCCCTCTCTCATACTCACCGATCACCGGTGTGGCGTTGCACGGCGTTCACACTGTGGCGGCTTCTCTTTTGAAAATGCCGACCACTCATTATTCCATCTCGTATTCCCTGCTTTCCCCGCCCACCGGTGTCTCTAATTGGTTCCAGACACACGCCCCCATACTCAGTGGCAACTGTCTCACTGCAACCAATCACAGCCGCCGGTGGGCGTGTCTATATCGTGCAGTAAAATAAATAAATAATTAAAAAAATACAACGTGAGGTCCCCCCCCCAATTTTGATATCAGCCAGGGTAAAGCCACACGGCTGAAGGCTGGTATTCTCAGGATGGGGAGCTCTACATTATGGGGAGCCCCCCAGCCTAACAATATCAGCCAGCAGCCACCCGGAAGTGCCGTATCCATTAGATGCGGCAGTCCTGGGACTCTACCCAGCTCATCCCGAATTGACCTGGTGCAGTGGCAAATGGGGTAATAAGGAGTTAATGGCAGCAGCCCATAGCTGCCACTAAGTTCTAGGTTAATCATGGCAGACGTCTCCCCGAGATACCTTCCATGATTAACCTGTAAGTTAAAGAAAATAAGCACACACATCCAAAAAATCCTTTATTTGTAATGAAAGACAAAAAAACAGCCTCTTTCACCACTTTATTAATCCCCAAATACCCCTCCAGGTCCAACGTAATCTACATGAGGTCCCACGACGCTTTCAGCTCTGCTACATGAAGCTGATAGCGAGCGGCCACAGACCACGACCGGTCTCTGTCAGCTCCACGCAGCAACTGAAGTGAGCCGCGCGATCAGCGATGATGTCACTCAGGTTACCCGCGGCCACCGCTCTCAGGTGGAAGACTCCAGCTGTAGCCGCAGGTAACCTGAGTGACGGCACCGCTGATCGTGCTGCTCACTTCAGGCAGTCGGGATTTACGGTCACAGGTGAGTCCTTCACGGGTGACCGCTAATCAGGACGCGACACACACACAGAGCTGCGCGATGACAATGAAGTCGGGTGAAGTTCATCCGAGTTCATTCTCATCGCGCGGCTCTGTCTGTATCTGCTGTCAGCGGGCATGTAGCAGAGCTGAATTATCGGGGAACCGCACTGACAAAAATGCATCCAAAACGCATGTAAAATGCATGCAAAGTGCATTCAAAATACATGAGTTTTGGATGCATTCTTTTTGTCAAAACACAGTGTCAAGTCTGCAGAGGGTGCGCTTTTTTTCTGCACTGGTCAGGACGCAGTGTGCGCATGAGCCCTAATACAGTTTTGTACTATACAAAATATATGTACAATGATTTACCATTGTAAAGAAAAAATCTCATCAATATATAGTGTACAATGGTTCGCAAAGGTAAACATCATAAAATAAGCTATTGTTAGATCAAGTTTTTAAGTTAAACATTTTCTATATATTTTTAGTAATGTGATTTACATTTTTTTTCTCTATCAGATTACCATGAACTGTATCACTTTTATATAGATCACAAAAGATCACACCATTCACAAATAGGTGATGTCACAGCTCACTTCCTCCCCCTCCATGCCAGAGAGAGCTGAAAAGACTGTACCATAAATATCTATATGCCGTTAACTGCATCTCCTTCATGAGCACTGCCCCCAAAATAAAAAAAACTAAAATAATTTTTTTATTCTTTTATTTTATACTACGTAATTCTTGAAAAATATCAATTGAGTTGTTCCCTTTATTTCATAAACATATTACTAGATTATGACACGCCATTATAGTGTTAAATATTTTTTGTGATGCATAAAATTATGGATGGTGTATATCATACTTGTATCAGGGCAAAAAAAAATGTTCTACCAAGTAAAATCTCACATCAGGACACAAATCCCATTCCACTAGTCTCATCTTCTGAAATTACAATAAAATACCTTCTCAGACCTTGATCTATAGTGTGTAACTTCTGATTTTTTCTTCTTTCATCTCTCCCATCACCTTTTATTATATCATCATAAGTATTTTGGGCAGCTCTCCGCTCTTCATAATGATGAACTGTTAGATGAGAGCCTTTCAGCAAGTTACTATGAGCAGTGGTAAAGTTATTTGTAGATCTGTGTGATAACTAGTAAATAATATGGGGAACAGGGCTACACGATTTTGAGCCGCCTTGGCAGTCGTGTGCATGCCCTCTCTGTTGGTAGGATTGTGGTCCATGGGAAAATTCTGGAAAATAGCCCCATAATTTACTATATGTATGTGTATATAATAAATATATATATATATATATATATATATATATATATATATATATATATATATATAATTTTCTTTTTATTTACTGTGGCTAGCTGCACATTTTTCACAGTATTGTACCATGATTGTGATTAGTTACACCAGTACCTATTTTCAATGGGGCTCACAATCTCAATAAGTCCTAAGTGCTATTATTTTGAAAGAACTGTATCTCTATTATCTCTGTTATTAATCAACCAACGTTTTTTATTTTGGCCACAGAATTTCAAGAGTGTCCTGGTGAAACAACTGCAGAGATTGAGCCTTGGGCAAAGCCTCTTCTTCACCTCTGGCAGTCCAAGGTACATAGCTTTGCGGCTGAAAGGGAGTACAATGAGTCATTCTCCAAGCTGAAGCCATATTGCGCTATCTGCAGTCTTTTTTTGCCTTACTTCAAGGTAAGTTACATTTTATGAATGCCGTTGTTTAAAATGTGCCTGTCATTTGGATGTAAATTTGATGTAAATGCACATATATATGCCAAGAAACCACTTGTAGTCCTATACCAAATCGTAAGAACCACTATGATGCTTGTACAGTTAGGTCCAGAAATATTTGGACAGTGACATAAGTTTTGTTATTTTAGCTGTTTACAAAAACATGTTCAGAAATACAATTATATATATAATATGGGCTGAAAGTGCACACTCCCAGCTGCAATATGAGAGTTTTCACATTCAAATCGGAGAAAGGGTTTAGGAATCATAGCTCTGTAATGCATAGCCTCCTCTTTTTCAAGGGACCAAAAGTAATTGGACAAGGGACTCTAAGGGCTGCAATTAACTCTGAAGGCGTCTCCCTCGTTAACCTGTAATCAATGAGGTAGTTAAAAGGTCTGGGGTTGATTACAGGTGTGTGGTTTTGTATTTGGAAGCTGTTGCTGTGACCAGACAACATGCGGTCTAAGGAACTCTCAATTGAGGTGAAGCAGAACATCCTGAGGCTGAAAAAAAAAGAAAAAATCCATCAGAGAGATAGCAGACATGCTTGGAGTAGCAAAATCAACAGTCGGGTACATTCTGAGAAAAAAGGAATTGACTGGTGAGCTTGGGAACTCAAAAAGGCCTGGGCGTCCACGGATGACAACAGTGGTGGATGATCGCCGCATACTTTCTTTGGTGAAGAAGAACCCGTTCACAACATCAACTGAAGTCCAGAACACTCTCAGTGAAGTAGGTGTATCTGTCTCTAAGTCAACAGTAAAGAGAAGACTCCATGAAAGTAAATAGAAAGGGTTCACATCTAGATGCAAACCATTCACCAATTCCAAAAATAGACAGGCCAGAGTTAAATTTGCTGAAAAACACCTCATGAAGCCAGCTCAGTTCTGGAAAAGTATTCTATGGACAGATGACACCAAGATCAACCTGTACCAGAATGATGGGAAGAAAAAAGTTTGGAGAAGAAAGGGAACGGCACATGATCCAAGGCACACCACATCCTCTGTAAAACATGGTGGAGGCAACGTGATGGCATGGGCATGCATGGCTTTCAATGGCACTGGGTCACTTGTGTTTATTGATGACATAACAGCAGACAAGAGTAGCCGGATGAATTCTGAAGTGTACCGGGATATACTTTCAGCCCAGATTCAGCCAAATGCCGCAAAGTTGATCGGACGGCGCTTCATAGTACAGATGGACAATGACCCCAAGCATACAGCCAAAGCTACCCAGGAGTTCATGAGTGCAAAAAAGTGGAACATTCTGCAATGGCCAAGTCAATCATCAGATCTTAACCCAATTGAGCATGCATTTCACTTGCTCAAATCCAGACTTAAGACGGAAAGACCCACAAACAAGCAAGACCTGAAGGCTGCGGCTGTAAAGGCCAGGCAAAGCATTAAGAAGGAGGAAACCCAGCGTTTGGTGATGTCCATGGGTTCCAGACTTAAGGCAGTGATTGCCTCCAAAGGATTCGCAACAAAATATTGAAAATAAAAATATTTTGTTTGGGTTTGGTTTATTTGTCCAATTACTTTTGACCTCCTAAAATGTGGAGTGTTTGTAAAGAAATGTGTACAATTCCTACAATTTCTATCAGATATTTTTGTTCAAACCTTCAAATTAAACGTTACAATCTGCACTTGAATTCTGTTGTAGAGGTTTCATTTCAAATCCAATGTGGTGGTATGCAGAGCCCAACTCGCGAAAATTGTGTCACTGTCCAAATATTTCTGGACCTAACTGTATGTCATAAAATTTACTTTATTGATATATTATTAAAACCAAAAAAGTAACAACAAAGTTATAGCTTGGCGACAAACAAGAGCAGTGGAAATCACAAATGCGTCTCCCCTACACAGGGGGGAGAAGTGGGTACGAGCAAATCAGTTCCATCTGAAACCAGTTATATCAAAATTTTAACAGGATATGTGTCCAAATCCATTTATAAATATGAATGTATTTTTAGTACCAACAAGAACAGATCCAAAAAGGGCTGTTATAAAAAAGTATATTATTAATTTTTATCTTTATCCGCTCACCTAGATAAGCCACATATATTGGCTGTGGGAGAATACCAATTTAAAGGCAAAAGTGCTGTATATAGTAAATGTCACTCAACCACAGCCTTAGGGTCTCATATAGGTGAGCAGAGAGAACAATAACAAAAACCCTCTCTGTTATCAGCCAATGATCAATTTCATCCGGAATAAAGGCTGTTATAAAGGTATATCTTTGCCATTAGTTTCTATCCGCTCACCCAGATAAGCCACATATATTGGCTGCGGGAGAAAAATAATAAGGGCCAAAGTGCTATTACATAGTAAATATCACTCAACCATAACCATAGGCTCTCATTTAGGCGGACAGAAAAAATAATAATGACAACCCTCTCTGTTATCAGCCAATGATCAGTTTCATCCGGAATAAAGGCTATCTTTACTATTAGTATTTATCTGCTCCCCCAGATAAGCCACATATTATTGGCTACGGGAGAAAAACAAATCTAAGGGCCAAAGTGCTATTACATAGTAAGTATCACTCAACCGTAATCATAGGGCCTCATATAGGTGAGCAGAGAAAACAATGACAACCCTCTGTTATCAGCCAGTGATCAATTTCATTACTGGTAACAAGAGGCAGTCAATATCCGTCCTTATAATAATAATCCAAAATCTGTAGCCAAGGGGTAGATACAATTATCTCCATGTGTCCTGGGTACACATATATAGCAAGGACTTCTTTTACCCAACCTAGGTCGGGATTATATAATAATATTTGTCCTTTATTTTAGCTCCCTGCACATGGGGACCAACCCCTCAGCCATCAGATTTACATTCATACAATTACATATTAGTACAAGGATTAGTCACAGACCTGACATGCTGGAACCATACGACCGTAGCCACCAACCTCAGGTATATGTATATCAGGACGGAAATTGACTGCCTCTTGTTACCAGTAATGAAATTGATCACTGGCTGATAACAGAGAGGGTTGTCATTGTTTTCTCTGCTCACCTATATGAGGCCCTATGATTACGGTTGAGTGATACTTACTATGTAATAGCACTTTGGCCCTTAGATTTGTTTTTCTCCCGTAGCCAATAATATGTGGCCTATCTGGGGGAGCAGATAAATACTAATAGTAAAGATAGCCTTTATTCCGGATGAAACTGATCATTGGCTGATAACAGAGAGGGTTGTCATTATTATTTTTTCTGCCCGCCTATATGAGACCCTATGGTTATGGTTGAGTGATATTTACTATGTAATAGCACTTTGGCCCTTATTATTTTTCTCCCGCAGCCAATATATGTGGCTTATCTGGGTGAGCGGATAGAAACTAATGGTAAAGATATACCTTTATAACAGCCTTTATTCCGGATGAAATTGATCATTGGCTGATAACAGAGAGGGTTTTTGTTATTGTTCTCTCTGCTCACCTATATGAGACCCTAAGGTTGTGGTTGAGTGACATTTACTATATACAGCACTTTTGCCTTTAAATTGGTATTCTCCCACAGCCAATATATGTGGCTTATCTAGGTGAGCGGATAAAGATAAAAATTAATAATATACTTTTTTATAACAGCCCTTTTTGGATCTGTTCTTGTTGGTACTAAAAATATATTCATATTTATAAATGGATTTGGACACATATCCTGTTAAAATTTTGATATAACTGGTTTCAGATGGAACTGATTTGCTCGTACCCACTTCTCCCCCCTGTGTAGGGGAGACGCATTTGTGATTTCCACTGCTCTTGTTTGTCGCCAAGCTATAACTTTGTTGTTACTTTTTTGGTTTTAATAATATATCAATAAAGTAAATTTTATGACATACAAGCATCATAGTGGTTCTTACGATTTGGTATAGGACTACAAGTTGTTTCTATATATACGATGTTGTCTATGAGATAGCAATATGTGGGTATTGTGGATTGTTACATATGTATGCCAGCAGTATGCACTCCTAACTTCCTTTCCCTTCACACAAGGCACTGTATTATAATAATGCATTTTAATTAATATGTATTTATAGTGACAATTGCACATGTTCTTATATATTTTTGTTTGTGTATGTTTTCGTAGATCATAATTCCTGCTTTACAGAGCAATGTTGATGCACTGCTCTGTACAGCACAAGGGACTGGAAAAGTGCAGCTTTAAACAGAATCTGTCACCAGATTTTTCCCTATTAAACTAAAAGAATCACCTGCTGTAGATCCTGGGCTGCATTCTATGAAGGTGCACCTTGGCCCTGAATCCCCTTCCAGACCCCAAAAATAACTTTATAAAACTTGGCCGTTAGGTATGCTAATTACCTGTGTTGGCCAGATGGGCGGGCTCATTTTTTTGCTCCTGTCCCCCCTCCTGCAGCTGATCGCCGTCCTCCTTCCTTGATTGACGGGATGACACCTCCGTCATCATCCTTGTTGCATTTTAAAATCTCGCACCTGTGCAGTTAGGTCGGCTCGCGCAAGCGCAGTTCGCTCTGTCATATTGCGGCCAGAGCAGAAAACATAGCTGCCCTCGCTCGCGCCAGTGAGCTAAATGCGCAGGCGCGAGATAATGGGCGGGTACGAGGATGGCTCTGGTGAGGTAATGCACAGCGCTGACTAAAAAGTAAAATCACCTGGTGGTGAAGGGGTTAAAAATAAGACATGGCTGTAATATTGATTAAATTGAAATCTTTAGTAGGCATAGGGGCTGGGGAAGCACAAACAGGGAGGAGAAGACCCAATGTACAGTCCGGCCCCTGTGCACCGAAATCTGTCATACTAATGGTTTATACTTGCCATTTTGCTAGCATTTGTATTTTTTAAGTCATTAACCTCTCTATTTCTTTTTCAGTCTGAAACTTATAATGACGATGTGCAATCTTACTGGGAAACTGTATCAAGTGAAGTACCACCCCTAGAGTCCAGATCAAAACCTCTGATCCCTGAAATGTGCTTCCTGTACAGCGAAGAGAACACAGAATATGCACCGACAAATACCTTTATTGATGGTGATGGAAAAAGTCAGCTCATTGCCTGCACAAATTGCTGTGTACAGGTTCATGCAAGTAAGTGGGTATCCAAGAGTCTCCGATTTCTTCCAAAGGTGACTTCTTTTATGCAGGCTTCCTTTTCAGAAATATGCTCCATTACCCTCTATACAGGCTCAAGCCTTTCTTCATATTACATGAAGACTATTACATCTCAATGGCTGCTATTTAAACTAAATTTGCCTGGCTGGCTATGGCTTTTTCTGCCAAAACTAAGGGTGCGTGCCCATGATCAGTATTTGCAGCGTTTTGGACGCAGCATGCCTCAGCTGCGTCCAAAACGCTGCGTTGTACAGTACAAGCATAGTGGATGGATTTCTAGAAATCGCGTGCTCACTATGCTTCTTATTTCCCCAGCAAACACTGACCTGCGGTGCGTCTTTCTAGACCGCAACATATCAATTGTTTGCTGCGGAATCGCATACTTCCTCCATAGGGAGAACACAAGTGAGACACCGCAGTGCACTAAACCCTGATCGTGGGTACAAGCAGCTGCGGTCTCCTGCGGAGGAGACATGCGGCCCCGCCGGTCAGGACCCGTTGCATCCAGAACGCAGCGAGTCCTGATTGTGGGCACATACCCTAACTGTTTGCCCCCTGGGGGCCAGGCCAGAGGTTAATCAGCTGATCTCCTCACTGGCTATATTTTCTATCTAGTGATCCACCCTTTTTAACACTTCCCAGTTCTTTGGAGTTTCTCTTTTTACTGCAAGGTAAGCATACTTTACATAATCATAAGGAGCATATTTTTTTATCGTTTTAATGTTTGGAGCCATAGCCTTATCTTCAGAGAGGTATACATACTAGCTTACTATGATCTAATTAACAATTCCACTCTAAAATTGTGCAACATATAGATTCTTGTTTCCTATTATTCCTGTTAGTCTCCTATCTCTTAGGGGAAAACCTTTTAAGAAACTAAAATGCCTGATATTTGTCTCAAATGTCAAGGACATTCCGTCGTGGTTATTTTCCCTTTAATCCTGCCGTGTTCTTGCTCCATACACCGCTGCGTTTCTTGAAGATTCAGAGACCAGAAGGGGCAGCATTCATTAATTAACTGAGTTCTCTCATTACAGGTTGTTATGGTGTTCCTTCCCATGAAATTCATGATGGATGGATGTGTTCTCGATGTAGAATTGGAGTTTGGACAGCAGTAAGTTGCATCATTTATTTTTAGTCTCTAAGCATGACAGAATAGCATGAAACAAGTGATATTCAACAGCTAGCTACTGACTACAAACCTGCGGGTGTACTAAGAGGAATTTTCTGCCTCTTCTCACCGCCAAATTATCATTTAAATCGTTAACATTCTAGTCCCAACTTTAGATGAAACTATTTGAAGATGGTTAACCTACAATGACTATGCTTCTGAGATGGGTTTATGTGTTTATTATTCATTTTCTGATATTTTTTTTTATTATTTTTTTATTTCTTGGTCAAAATGAAAACAAGCTTTGGAGCCAATGTAAACCAATAAAAATGGTAAATAAGAAAATTGTTGTACAATTTAATCAATTTTCTATGGCGCTTTTGCCATCTACATTTTGGTAACCATGTATAATGGAAACTTTGACAAAGGGCCAGGTTCTATATATATCATAGAACACAAAGTTGATTTGGTTCTGTTGTGTTTCTGTTGTTGTGTTGACAGGAAAAATGGTGCTAAATGCTTGGCTAATTTTCCCCTCAAATATAACAGAATTGCACATGTGAACAGAGCCTAATGCGGGCTTCACACGGTACGATCTATCGTGCGATTGCACGAGCGATCGTACCCGCCCCCGTCGTTTGTGCGTAACGGGCAAATCGCTGCCCGTTTCGCACAAAGTCATTAAACCGCCGTCACACGTACTTACCTGCTGAGCGACCTCGCTGTCGGCGGCGAACATACTCTTCCTGAAGGGGGAGGGACGTTCGGCGTCACAGCGACGTCACACAGCCGCCGGCCAATAGAAGCGGAGGGGCGGAGCTGAGCGTGACGTAAACATCTCGCCCACCTCCTTCCTTCCTCATAGCCGGTGGGTGCCGCGGGACACAGGTAAGCGGTGTTCATCGTTCCCGGGGTGTCACACGGAGCAACGTGTGCTGCCCCGGGGAACGATGAACAACCTGCGCAAATAAGATTAAACAATTTTTTAAAAATGAGCGACGAGTACACGATCCACGATTTATAACCGATTTGGAGTCGCACGTAGGTGTCACACGAGACGTCGTGAACGATGCCGGATGTGCGTCACGAAAACCGTGACCCCGATGACACATCGCACGATATATCGTCTCGTGTGACGCCCGCGTTAATGTTACAGCTGGTATCTGGGAAAGCAATTCTCTAATGCTTTTCTCACAATCCTGTCTCAATACAACACCCCATATTTTTCATCTGAAAAGACTACTCGTAATCTGTGGGGGGTTCTAATTCTGATTTTTCAATCTCGCCAAAGCTATCTTCAAGACAAGCCCATTAGCCATAAGCCGTATTTTTCTAATGCATTATATTAGTGTTTTCA
Organism: Anomaloglossus baeobatrachus; assembly: GCF_048569485.1. NCBI lineage: Eukaryota > Metazoa > Chordata > Amphibia > Anura > Aromobatidae > Anomaloglossus > Anomaloglossus baeobatrachus. The sequence goes on along the minus strand of NC_134353.1, from coordinate 570,839,867 downwards.
ATACATTATAATGTAATCATTTAAAGGGGTACCTGTCATCCGTTTCATGCGGTCTTTGACGTTTTAGAGAAAACATGGTTGAAACAAGAACAAAACTGCGCCTCGCACAGTTAGAAGAGTCCAAGCACATTGGGAGTGTTTTCTGAGCAGCCTCTCTTCTGCCTTATCCGCTGGATTTTTTTTATACTAAAAACACAACTGGCCGGATGGACAATACCATCCAATATAGCAGTAGAATGAGACGTAAAATACAATCATGATTAATCCAAGTTTGATTATACCCCTTTAGGAGCATTACAAACAATAATTGATGTAAAATCATTACTCAAGGTAAGCAGAGAAGGCAATTAAATGGGGACTTGTCACATTGGGAGGGACATCCTCCCAGCCAGCAGCAGGTCTTCCACTTTTATTATGATGAACACTAATAGAGGGAGAAAGGAGAAAAAAAAGAGAGTAGGAAAAACAGGAGAAGCATGAAAGAGAAAAAGAAGTGGGAAGAGTAGAAAAGTAGAAGAATGATGAAAAGAAAGGGGTGGAGGAGTTGAGAAAGAGCTAATGCCGTAAGAAACCAAAAGAGCCCGAATAAAGCAACTGATATTAACCTTCACTAAATTTCCATGATCATTGGATTGCCATCCAAAAATCTCAGGCTTTATCCTATCTATTAAGAGAAAAAAGAAGGAAAAACGATCAAGAGTCCAAATATGAAATTAATTTTTATTAAACCAAAAAGAAGAGGATAAGTGGTGACAAAGTATGACGGATATAGCAAAGAATACCTGGGTTAAAAAGGTACATACAGGCAATCCAAATACACAAATATGTGCAAATAATGGAGAAACATTAATATATTACTAGGCAGATATACAGATCAGAGGATATATGCCTAGATGGAGACTACAAGGGATAGCAAATATAGCCTAAAGGACTACCACACACCAAAGTAAATAGAATGACTGATTACCAAATCAATAATAGACCCAATGAATTGTCAAATAAGAAAAAATGAGCATACAAAGGTCCTACGGTAGATAAAAGATATTGTGCAGTACCTGCAGGATAAATTAGACCCGGGAGTACACATCGTGCGTTGGGTAGAAAATTCAGCCTGAAGAAGGAGCCTTGATGCTCTGAAAGCTTGCTAATATAATTTTCCTTATTGAATAAGAAATTGTGGAGGGAGTTTATTACAATGTGCATAAGAAGAGAGTAAATGGTGGATAATGTGTTATTTTTATTTTTTTTTGCATCCTCCCCAATGCAAAAGGATTCAAAAGCAGTTTTGACTATTCATTAACGAGTATGAGAGCCACATTCAGAAATACGGGCACTTACACTTTGGTGTGCTACTAATGAGGTTATTAATGTTTCTCTCTGATTGTTCTGCCACACTGGATGCACTTTGGTTTTTAAACCTTCAAGATCCACTGCTGGCAGCTCCCATTGTAATTTCCAATAATTGACATCCCAAATGTGCTTGATTGGAGTCTCTGCAGGCCATAGCACATTTGGACCATGCAGACTACTCACAGTAGCATCAGCATCAGCGATATATGGTCTGGATTTGTAGTGTCGAAAAAGAGCTCTTGGGAGAAAGGGCCGTAACACTAGTTCCACCACCAAATTAATGTAACACCATGCTGTCAGTGTATCTGGCATAAACACTAGAGGGATCCGGATATCGTACATTATGCACTCTCACACCTTAGTACTGAGAGTAGGACCCTCATGGAGGACTTTTAATGGTGTTGGCCAGGAGATCTCCTCAGATTGGAAAAAATGTAGCGTAGTTAGCCAGTCTGTACTGCAAGTAAAATTGGACATATGTTTTATTCCTATATCGCCAACATATTCCGCAGCGTTTTATAATTCAGAGGAGACATGTACAGACAATATGAGACCATACAAAATAACAAAATTAAGATACCAGGAGGAGTGAGGGCCCTGCTCGTAAGCTTACAGTCTATGAGGAAATAGGGGAGGCACAAAAGGTGAATGGGGGGAGGGAGGAAGCTTGTTATATATGGTCCAGCCATCGATTTAATAGGGGATTCAAAACCAGCTGTATTAACCTGTCATCGGCCAGAATTTATACTGGTACAGGGACAAGAATTGGAAGTAAATTTTTTAGGAAGGGCAGAAAGGGACTAGATTAGATGAGGGCAGTGAGCTGATAGGCTGGTCAAAAGAAATGCGATTTTAGGGCCCGCTTAAAGGTGTGGATGTTGGGAATTAATCGGATTGCTCTTGGTATTGTGTTCCACAGCATAGGCGCAGCTTGTGAGATATCTCGAAGACGTGAATGGGAGGTTCGAATTGTTGAGGATGTCAGTCTTAGGTTATTAGCAGAGCGGAGGGCACGGGTGGGGTTATAGACAGAGATGAGGGAGGAAATGTAGGGTGGTACAGAACCATGGAGAGCTTTGTGAGTGAGAGTTATAAGTTTATGTTGCATTCTGTAGCGGATGGCCAACCAGTGCAATGACTGGCAAAGAGAAAAGGCATCAGTGAAGTGGTTGCAGAGGAAAATGATCCTGGCTGCGGCATTCAGAATGGATTGGAGAGGGGAGAATTTAGTAACAAGGAGACCAATTGGTAAAGAATTACAATAATCCAGGCGAGAATGAATTAGAGCGACAGTAAAAGGCACTTTGCACACTACGACATCGCAGGTGCGATGTCGATGGGGTCAAATTGAAAGTGACGCACATCCGGCGTCGCAGACGATGTCGTAGTGTGTAAAGCCTTTTTGATACAATTAACGAGCGCAAAATCGTCATAATCGTATCATCGATGTAGCGTCGTCATTTCCATAATTTGGAAATGACCGATGTTACGATGTTGTTCCTCGTTCCAGCGGCATCACACATCGCTGTGTGTGAAGCCGCAGGATCGAGGAACATCTCCTACCTGCGTCCTGCGGCTCACGCCAGCTATGCGGAAGGAAGGAGGTGGGCGGGATGTTTACGTCCCGCTCATCTCCGCCCCTCCGCTTCTATTGGCCGCCTGCCGTGTGACGTCGCTATGACGCCGCACAACCCACCCCCTTAATAAGGAGGCGGGTCGGCGGCCACAGCGTCGTCGCAGGGCAGGTGAGTGCATGTGAAGCTGGCGTGGCGATAATGTTCGCTACACCAGCTATCACCATGATATCACAGCTGCGACGGGGGCGGGGACTATCGCGCTCGGCATCGCAAGCATCGGCTTGCGATGTCGTAGTGTGCAAAGTGCCCCTAAGAGTTTTTGCAGAGTCAATGGTAAGAAAAGGTCGAATTCTCGAGAAGTTTTTGAGGTGGAATTGACAAGTACAAGCAAGTGAACGAATGTGGGGAGTGAAGTAGAGATCGGAGTCCAATATAACCCCAAGACAGCGGGCGTGCTGCTAGGGCGTAATGATAGAACAACACACAGAAATGGTAATATTGAGTTTCTGAAGGTTAGGAGAGGAAGGAAACAGAATTTCAGTTTTTGACAGGTTCAGTTTTAGATAGAGGGAGGACATGATGTTGGAGACAGCGGACAGACAATCTGTTGTATTTTGTAATAGTGCAGGGGTGATGTCAGGAAAAGATGTGTACAGTTGGGTGTCATCAGCATAGAGACGGTACTGTAAACGAAATTTGCTGATGGTTTGTCCAATAAGGGCTGTGTATAGAGAGAAAATTAGGGGTCCAAGGACTGAACCCTGAGGAACCCCAACATTTGATGATTTGCATACCAAAGTGCATTCATCATAGCAGAACGGTCCTTAGACAACCATCAATAACCTCATTGATAGCAAGCAAAGGCAGGTAAGTGTATGTATTTCTTCACATGGTGCTCATGGTCGATACTGAACAAGTTTCTATAGTGCTATGGCTGTATAGGCGTGTGTTCATTATTAAAAACAACATACCCCTAATGCATATGGCTTCTAATCCAGTTATCTCCATATTAGCACATTGTATCTCTGCAGAAACATTCATATAGCCATTTCCATATGTAAAAACATGTTGACAAATTCTCGTTTAAAAAGCGGTTTCGAATGGCACCCTCTGGGACCCTCACTGTTAAGAAAATAGAGGACAAGTTTTTCCATGAAAGGTGAATGAGACCAATGAAAACCTAGGTTAAAATCCAAGTCAATCGCACTGTCCTTAAGTTACGTGCTCTTCAGTTTTGTAGTTTCAGGCCTGTGTTTTCTTTCCAGCTACATGCTTACCTTCCTGTACGTCTTACTTTTCTTACAAAATAGCACTTGAATCTGTTGGAACATTTCTATATCATCAGGTTAATGCTGCTTGATTTGTATCCTGCTAGCAGAGCACTCAGGTACTGATTTTTCTGAGGCAATCTAACCTTCCAACAAGATGAACTGTTCCAATATATTGCTGAATAAATTAAATTAATTAATATTAAGGTTCTTACAAATGTATTAATATTACCATCTCTAGAATGTATTAATACTGAATTGGGATGTGGATGATGGGTAGTTTCTTTCTTTCTTGCATGCATTTCAGCTAGATCTTTAACCCACAATTTGATGTTGTGATGTGATATTTTCCACACATTTTACGGAGTGTGGCATTTCATTTGACATAAAAAGAATCAAAAATACAGGTATGCTGCTATTCATTTCCCAGCTTATGCTTTCAATAATGGCTGGATCTCAGCTCTCATTACTCTAAGAACAGACTACGCAGCAGCTGCACTGACAATAGGTTTTCAGTGTATGCTTGAAATATGGTAGCAGATGATCATATGTTGTATATCAGAACATTCATTTCAGGATCCGCTCAAGGTCAGCCCATCATAATTCTATTTTTGCACAGCAGAAAGTGTCAGCTGTGACTTAACATGTATCTCCTCTACATTTTTCGCTTACTATTCTACAAAGTTGAAACAAAAAATAAAAATGCCACACCGCTTTTATTTAGTGTTTTGAAAAACAGTGAAACAAGCACCTTTAGTATATGCTTAGAGCTAGGATCCTGTTAGCGGAATAGTGTGGAGAATGGAAAGAACACATTTTTACCTCCCCTCTGCTCCCTGTGGGTCATATTTCTGCTCATGGGCTCAGATAGAATCAGATAGCTTGACATCTAGAAGAGTCTCTTCACCTGCTGTGGCCCCCAACACCATTCATTCATCCTCTTGTCTAATTACAAAGTTTTTACAGTGTATTAGTTATATACCACTTTCCCCATTTTATAAAAGCTCCAGACTGATGTCTCATGAGCTGAGTCTACCACTGACATTGCAATACTATGTTGGGCCTGATAATTGTATGTAAAGTTATCCATAAGAAATCCATTAAAGTTAAAGGTGCATATTGCTAAGGCTATGTTCACATTTCCGTTGTTTAGGATCAGTCACAATCCGCCGCTCTGATAAACAACACAATCCGTTTGGCGGATTCCGTTATTTCCCATAGACTTGTATGAGCGGAGGATTGTGACTGATGCCCTTGCGTTGCATCCGCCGCCCAACTGATCAGTCGTGGAACGACTGACCGCCGGGCGGCAGGAACACAGCATGTAACGTTTTTGAGCAGCGGAATCCTTTTGTATTCACTGCGCATGCTCAGATCTTGTGTTTAATTATTCAAATCAATGTCTCTCTCTCTCTCGGTGGCCGAACGATCAGCTGATCGCCCGGCGGCCGGCATCTGTGAGCAATCGGCTTATCGCCCGGCAGCCATCTTCTGTGACCGAACAGCGGTTGCCCAGCGGCCGGCTTTTGTGAACGATCAGCTGATCGGCCGGCTATTGTGAACGATCAGCTGACCGCTCTCATAAGCAGGCCGCCGTGAGATCAGCTGATCGTTCACAGAAGCCGGGCGATTAGCTGATCGTTCACAATAGCTGGCCGCCGGCTTATGAGAGCAATCAGCTGATCTCCCGGCGGCCGGCTTTTGAGAGCGATCAGCTGATCTCCCGGCGGCCAGCTTATGAAAGCGATCAGCTGATGTCTCTCTCTTTTTCTTTCTCTCTTTCTCTTTCTCTTTCTCTCTTTCTCTTTCTCTCTCTTTCTCTCTTTCTCTCTCTTTCGCTCTCTTTCGCTCTCTTTCGCTCTCTTTCGCTCTCTTTCGCTCTCTTTCGCTCTTTCTCTCTTTCTCTCTCTCTCTTTCTCTTTCTTTCTCGATCTTTCTCTCTCTCTCTTTCTCTCTCTCTCTTTCTCTCTCTCTCACTTTCTCCCTTTCTTTCTCTCTCTCACTTTCTCCCTTTCTCTCTCTTTCGCTCTCTTTCTCTTTCTCTCTCTTTCTCTCTTTCTCTCTCTTTCGCTCTTTCTCTCTCTTTCTCTCTCTTCTCTCTCTTTCGCTCTCTCTTTCTCTTTCTTTCTCTCTTTCTCTTTCTCTCTCTTTCTCTCTCTTTCTCTCTCTTTCTCTCTCTCTTTCTCTCTCTCTTTCTCTCTCTCTTTCTCTCTCTCTTTCTCTCTCTCTTTCTCTCTCTCTTTCTCTCTCGTTTTTATACTGAAATCATTTGACCAACAGAATCTGCTTTCTCATGACAATTCCATTTCTTGTCACCTGTTGTACAACTCATCAGTCACAAGCATCAAGCAACGCAGGTGACTGATGCAAAAAAACAGAAATTTGAACATAGCCTAATCCGTACCTAACCCTCCCTGTATCTAGTAGCACACATAAAGAGATCTTTAGAAAAAACTATTTCTAAGATCCTTTGCGATCTGCTAACGAGCGCAGGGACTAGTCACAAGGACGTTAGTTCCCACGCTCATTCCACCCTCTTAGCATGTTAGCACGCCCAAAGGGACTATTCAATTCAGCATCACCAGCGGTGACGCGCTACCTGTGTCTGCTGTCACCACTGATCCGAAGTCCCGGCACTTCCGGTCATGTGCACATGACCTTTCTGAAGTCAGGACGCATTCTCCCCCAACCTCATACTGTTTATGACCATAAGTATGAGGCATTCAAATCAGCAGACACAGGTACATGTGTCATTACTGGTGAGGATGCATTGAATAGCATGTTAGCAAGCCCCTGTGGGCGTGCTAACATGCTAAGAGGGTGGAATGAGCGCAGGAACTAACTCCCTTTGGACTAGTCCCTGTGCTCATTAGCATATCATAAAGGATCTTTAGAAATACTCTTTCTAAAGATCCCTTTATCTATGCTACTAAGTACAGGGACTGTTAGGCAGGGATTAACAATATGCACCCATAACATCTAAGGAATAATGAATAAAATAAAAAAAACTTTATTCCAAGCATATTAAAAACACTGAATAATTATTGCAGCATAACACCTGACGCGTTTCTGGCACACAAAAAGATACTCTTAGTCATAGGTAACAGTAGTAATTTTGTTATCTATACCTAGATTCACAATGTTTGAAAAGTTCTCAATTATTGCCTTACTGCCTATATCCTAGGCAGTTGCCTATTGTTCGAATCAGGTTTTTGTGTTAAATGTCTATTTTAATACAATAATGTCAATGTTTTTTTCCATATTACAATCTGTATTAAAAAAAATAAAATGAAAATCTATCTAGTTTAGACTATTTTAGACTCCCCCTTCCTGTTCTTTATAGAAAAAGTATAAACAAACAATATATAACTAGTTTTAATTAGGAACTCTTGTATTTTGTATCTAGGTGTAGGAAATCACTTGGTAACACCTGCAGTAAAAAAAAAAAAAAAAACAACAAAACTAGTGGATAACCAGAGTGCTGAAGAAACCAAGATGATCAATGTTGGGAATATGGCAATAAGTCGGGGGTTTTATAACACTACAGGGAAAAATGTTTGCTAAATCCTTGCTCTGTGCCATTTGCATGTCTCTCACTAATGGTTAGGCCACATAGACACATTGAGTATTTGAGTTTTTTCCTCCAGGATTTGTAAGCAGAACCAGGAATGCAACAATCAGAGGAAAAGTATAGTAGAAACACAGGCACCATTTCTGTATTTTTTACCCACTCCTGGTTTTGGCTTACCATTAGTGAGGTAAAAACCTCACTAAATATGCAATATGTGCACGTAGCCTTAAACAAGTCCAGCTGGATGGGGAGAATCTGGAATATACGTGTGACTGCAGATACCCCATAAATTAGGACTGTTCTTTTCTTTGGTCATCCTTCCATGCCACAAGCCATTGTAAGCAAAACCAGTGTTACGATGTCTATTTAATACAGGTACTGTAAATAGTAGTTCTTTTCTGAGAACTTTTAAGTGATGTGTGGTTTTGTTTTGTGTTTTTGTTTTTTTTTCCCAAGTGTAAGGAAGCATTTTTTTCTAGGGAAAAAAAACAACAAATTTAGTACTCAGACTTTTTATTTCTTCATCTTATACAGAGTTTCATTCACAAGTAGAGGTCTGTTTATTAATTTTTTTTAATCTTTTAATTTTAGGAATGTTGCCTTTGCAGTCTACGAGGTGGCGCTCTTAAACAAACAACAGATAACAAGTGAGTCATTTGGTAACATTTTAATTTTTATTTTTTTAGAACACTTTTCAGTTACAATTAGTGATGGGCGGATCCAGACTTAAAAAGTCCAGATCCGTGCAGTTTCAAAGATACCCGGGTGCCGGGGCCAAGATTCCGGGTGTTTTGATGCGGATCCGTCACTCGATCAATTTAGAAAAATAAAGAAAATTAGAATGAAGCCACAGCTTTAACTTACCGAGGCACCGGCGCAGCTGTAACTGTTCTTGCTGCCTCTCCTTCACTTCCTGGGCAGCTCTTTAGGCTCATCCATATGCACTGCTTTCCAAGCCCACCGGCCGGCCTAGTATCTGTGATTGGTTGCAGTCAGACATGCCCCCAGCCTGTGTGATAGCATCTGTCTGCAACAATTATAGGCGCTGTCTGTGGATCAGTGACGTGGTATAACAATAAACAAAATATTCGGCGTAGAGTCCCCCGTATTATGATAAAGCCCATGGCAGGCTGTAGCCCCCTCCCATGGGCTTAAATTGCCAGGGTATCAACAACAGAGGAACCACATGCGGCTTTTTTTTTTTTTTTTCTTTTTTTTCAATTATTTAAATAAATTATTTAATAAAGCAACATGCGGTCTCCCCAATTTTGATACCATGCCAAGATAAAGTCCAACAGCTTTGGGATGGTATTCTCAGACTAAGGAGGTGTATGTTTATTGGATCGGCCCCCCCAGCCTAAAAATAGCAGCCTGCAGCCACCCGGATTGTCGGATCCATTAGATGCAACAAACCCGGCACTTTACCTATCTCTTCCACATTTCTCTGGTGCAATGGTAATTGAGGTAATAAGGCGTTAATAACAGCCCACAGCTGCCACTAATCCCTAGATTAGTATTGGGAGGAGACTATAAGACACCGCCATTACTAATCTGCAAGTGAAAGTAGATGAACACAAATACCCAAAAAACCCTCTTTCACCACTTTATTAACCTCTAAAACACCTCTGCAGGTCCGACATAATCCACACGAGATCCCACGGTAATTCAACTCTGCTTAATCCGGGTCACAGTGAGCGGCAGAAAATCTTCAACTCTGCTTAATCCGGGTCACAGTGAGCGGCAGAAAATCTTCAACTCTGCTTAATCCGGGTCAGAGTGAGCGGCAGAAAATCTTCAACTCTGCTTAATCCGGGTCACAGTGAGCGGCAGAAAATCTTTTTTTTTTTTTTTTTTTTTTTTTGCATTTTTGGGCCAAAAGATGCAAATTTCGGGAGACTTGTTTACACCATATTTATGCACCCAATCTACACCTCCTGGCAAAAAAAACACATTTTTTTTGCCATGGTTTTTTTTTTTTGCCAGTTGGTGTAAATTGGGTGAATGAATATGATGTGAAAATTTCAGCACTAGATCTGCATCTCTTGGCAAAAAAAAACGCGGTTTTCTGCCAGGAGATACAGGTGAGTTCACGAAGTTTAATGAGATCACCTGAGGTCAGGTTATCAGCAGTCACAGGTGGAGGACTGTGGGAACATCCAGCTGTGACCGCAAATAACCTGAGTGATTCTCTGTCTGCACTCACAGCAGGCAGTCATGAGCTGAATGATCATGGGACCTCGTGTGCACTATGTTGGACCTGAAGGGTTGTTTTTGTGGTTAATAAAGTGGTGAAAGAGGGTGTTTTTGGTATTTTATTTTTGTGTTTATTTACTTTCACTTATAGATTAGTAATGGGGGGTTCTCATAGACGTCTGCCATTACTAATCTGCGGATTAGTGTCAGCTGTGGGATGCCATTAACTCCTTATTACCCCATTTGCCACCGCACCAGGGCAATCGGGAAGAACCGGGTAAAGCGCACGGTTTGTCACATCTAATGGATGCGACAATCCCGGGCGACTGCAAGTTGCTCTTTTTAGCCTGGGGGTGGTCCAATAAGCATGGACCCCCCAAGTCTGAGAATACCAGCTATCAACCTTTATCTTATCTAGGTATCAAGATTGGGGGAACCGCACTCTGTTTTTTTAAAATTATTTATTTAAGTAATTTAAAAAAAGCCACATGCGGGTCCTCTTATTTTGATATACTGCCAAGATAAGCGCAGGGTTGGAGACTGCATTCTGTAGCCGTGGGCGTTCTCTGTGCTGGCTATCAGAATATGGGGGGACCGCGCGGCAATTTTTGTATTTATTTACTTATTTTTACTGTACACTATAGACCCGCAGACCGGTACTGTGATTGGTCAGACACGCTGTCACACTGGTTGCAGTCAAATGCTCCCCCAGCCTATCACAGACGCTAGTGGGCAGGGACAGCAATGAATATTCAATGAAGGTTAATCAGCAGCCCTGGAAGTGAATTTATAACCTGGAAGCAGTGTACCGCCATGACGGAGCCTCGATAAGTACAGCGCGCACGCTCCTATCCCTTCTACCAACATTTTTAATCTCCGGATTCTGGTCCCCATATAGACTTATATGGATACCGGATTCCGGACCGGAACCGTATTTTTTTTAAAAACCAGGGACCCGCCGGTTCCGGTTATCTGCGAGCCTCCCATCACTAGTTATGACCGGTGTTTTAATTTTGATGGCTTTAGTTAAATACTGTTAAAAGTTATCTCCTGAAAGGTATAAATTGAAAATACAGCAGTGATTGGAATTGTTCTTAAAAAAAGAGTCATAGGCTAAACAAGGTCATACACATATATGGATAGATGTTCATGGTTGAACAAGCATTGAAAGCACTGAAAGAAAGATTGCCTGGTAAACAATCATTACACTCATACTGCCATACACCTATTAGTCCATCTTGGCTGTTAGTCAAGTTCATGATATCAGGTAAAGGCTGAAATATTTTTCTGGGTTCTGCAAGTGTTCTTTTACAGATCTTTTGTGAATAAAAATTTCAAACATGGTCGACTTCTTCTTTTCAGGCGATATCTATCATCACTTAGATTAAACAATAATTCTTTGTTAATGCACAACTCCAGCATTTTCTTTTTTGTTTTATTTCACCCTGGAGTGATGCTTTAAAGCTGGAACTTGGTCTACCCCCTTAAACGTTTTTCCTATACTATCAGCTGGACCTGTTCTGTTCCTCTGATCTTTACTTTGGGCATAAAGTCTCACAGTCGGTTGCTTTGAGAGTTATAATTTTTCTATTTCTCTGCTGACAGTTATGTGAGGCTTGTTTTTTAGTGAGATGAGTTGATCTTTATTAGTATTATTTTGAGGTGCATAAAATTTTTGATTGCTTTCTTCTTAGATTTTTGATACTTTGCACATTTTTGTAAAAATATATATATTTTTAAACATCTCCATATTCCTAGAGCTATAACTTTATTTGTCCTCTGACAGGGCTAATTGAGGGCTTGTTTTTTGTGGGTAGAGATGACATTTTCAGTAAAACCAATTTTATTTACTTACAACTTTTTGATTGTATTTTATTCCTTTTTTTTTTACTGTGGTAGAATGCTGATAAAACAACGTTTTTGATGTAATTTGTTATAAAAAAAAAAAATCGTCTCGGTGTTCTAGATTGGGTCGTTTTGGACACATCAATACCAAATATGTGTGCTCTTGTGTAGTTTGCTTTTTAAATAGAAAATCTGTAAGTAGTGATCCAATGATAAATATAAGCCACCTGTGTGTAATCAAGTCTCCGTATAGATGCACCTGCTCTGTGATAGTCTCAGTGTTCTGTTTAAAGTGCAGATAGCATTATTAAGACCAAGGAACACAACAGGCAGATCTGTGATACTGTTTTGGAGAAGTTTAAAGCCAGATTTTGTTACAAAAAGATTTTCAAAACTTTAAACAGCCCAAAGAGCACTGTGCAAGTGATCATATTAAAATGGAAGGAGTATCATACCACTGCAAATCTACCAAGACCCGGCCGTCCTTCCAAACTTTCATCTCAAACATGGATAAGACTGATCAGAGATGCAGCCAAGAGACCCATGATCACTCTGGATGAACTGCAGAGATCTACAGCTGAGGGGGGAGAGTCTGTCCATAGGACAACAATCAGTTGTACACTGCACAAATCTGGCCTTTATGGAAGTGGCAAGGAGAAAGCCATTTCTCAAAGATATCCATAAAAAGTGTTGTTTAAAGTTTGCCACAAGCCACCTGGGAGACACACCAAACATGTGGATCAAAGTGCTCTGGTCAGATTAAAGCAAAATCAAACTTTTTGGGCACAATGCCAAACGATATGTTTGGCGTAAAGCAATACAGCTCATCACCCTAAACACACTATCCCCACTGTCAAACATAGTGGTGGCAGTATCATGGTTTGGGCCTGATTTTCTTCATGCAGGGACAGGGAAGATGGTTAAAATTAATAGGAAGATGGATGGAGCCAAATACAGGACCATTCTTGAAGAAAACCTGTTGGAGTCTGCAAAAGACCTGAGACTGGGATGGAGATTTGTCTTCCAACAAGACAATAATCCCAAACATAAAGCAAAATCTACAATAGAATGGTTCATTCATCAAACGTATGCAGGTGTTAAGGCCCCTTTACACACTACGACATCGCTAACGAGATGTCGTTGGGGTCACGGCATTAGTGACGCACATCCGGCCTCGTTAGTGTCGTTGCATGTGAAACGTACGAACGACCGCTAACTATCAAAAATACTCACCATATCGTTGATCATTGACACTTCGTTCTAATCTCAAATATTGTTGCTGCTTTTGGACGCAGGTTGTTCGTTGTTCCTGTGGCAGCACACATCTTTGTGTGGCACCGCAGGAACGAGGAACAACATCGTACCTGCGGCCGCCGCAAATGAGGAAGGAAGGAGGTGGGTGGGATGTTACGGCCGCTCATCTCCGCCCCTCCGCTTCTATTGGTCGGTTGCTTAGTGATGCCGCTGTGACGCAGCACAAACCGCCCCATTAGAAAGGAGGCGGTTCGCCGGCCACAGCGACATCGCTAGGAAGGTAAGTATGTGTGACGGGTGTTAGCGATGTTGTGCGCCACGGGCAGCGATTTGCCCGTGTCGCACAACCGACGGGCGGGTGTAAAGTGGCCTTTAGAATGGCCAAGTCAAAGTCCAGACCTGAATCCAATCGAGAATCTGTGGAAAGAGCTGAAAACTGCTGTTCACAAACACTCTCCATCCAACCTCACTCAGCTCGAGCTATTTGCAAAGGAAGAATGGGCAAGAATTTCAGTCTCTCGATGTGAAAAACTGATAGACATATACCCCAAGCAACTTGCAGCTGTAATCGTAGCAAAAGGATATCGTTCACCTTCACAATTGTGTCCCACTTGTTGATTCTTCACCATAACATAACATTTTTAATCTTTATGTTTGAAGCCTGAAATGAGGGAAAAGGTTGAAAACTTAAAGAGGGCGAATACTTTCGCAAGGTTTGTGTGTGTGTGTGTGTGTGTGTGTGTGTGTGTGTGTGTATATATATATATATCTATCTATCTATATATAGATATATAGATATATAGATATATAGATATATAGATATATATAGATATATAGATATATATATATAGATATATATATATATATATATAGATATATATTTATATATATATATATATCGTAGTTGTGTGGATAGTTTGGTCTTGGGAAATGGACAGTAAATTATTTGGTGTGCTGCACTGACATATAAGTGCCTGTTAAATTAACTGTTTATTTGCGGTTATACTTTGTGCTCAGAAGATGCTGTTTTTTGTTGTTGATTTGAGTTTTATGAAATAAAAAAAATGCCCTTTTGGACTAAAATCCCATTGCCTGTGTGAATGTTACCGAATGCGTACCGAAGAGCGTGAATTCTTACAATTGTCAGTAATAAATTAAAAAGAGGGATGAATACTGACCCCTGTGACCCAATCAGAGTGTGTTCCATTAATTATGTTTCCTATCAATAATCTTGTCCCCTAGTACAACTGCTCTTATTTGATGTACCAACCAATTGTGTTCAGTGGGGAAAAAAAATATTTAGTCAGCCACCAATTGTGCAAGTTCTCCCACTTAAAAAGATGAGAGGCCTGTAATTGACATCATAGGTAGACCACAACTATGAGAGACAAAGTGAGAAAACAAATCCAGAAAATCACCTTGTCTGATTTGGCAAGATTGTTTTTTGCAAATTATTGTGATGGAAAATAAGTATTGGTCAATACAAAAGTTCATCTGAATATTTTGTTATATATCCTTTGTTAGCAATGATAGAGGTCAAATGTTTTCTGTAACGCTTCACATGGTTGGCACACACTGTTGGTGGTATGTTGGCCCATTCCTCCATACAGATCTCCTGTAGAGCAGTGATGTTTTGGGCCTGTTGATGGGCAACACGGACTTTCATCTCTCCGCCAAAGGTTTTCAATGGGGTTGAGCTCTGGAAACTGGTTTGGCCACTCCAGGACCTTTGTTTGCTTCTTACAAAGCCACTCCTTCGTTGCCCTGGTGGTGTGCTTGGGATCATTATCATGCTGGAAGACCCAGCCATGGTTCATCGTCAATGCCTTTGCTCTTTGGAAGGAGATTTGCACTCAAAATCTCACAATACATGGCCCCATTCATTTTTTCATGTACACGGATCAGTCGTCCTGGTCCCTTTGCAGAGAAAGAGCCCCAAGCATGATGTTGCCACAATGAAAAAAATGATGAGCTGCGTTTCTACCAAACAGTTCTGCTTTGGTTTCATCAGGCCAGATGACATTTTCCCAATACTCTTCAAGATAATCCAAATGCTCTCTAGCAAACTTCAGACGGGCCCGCACATGTACTGGCTTAAGCAGGGAAACATGTCTGGCACTGCAGGAGCTGAGTCCCTGGCGGCATAGTGTGTTACTGATGGTAGCCTTTGTTACGGTAGTCCCAGCTCTATGCAGGTCATTCACTAGGTCCCCCGTGTGTTTCTGGGATTTTTTCTCATCGCTCCTGTGATCATTTTGACCCCACAGGGTGAGATCTTGTGTGGAGCCCCAGATCGAGGGAGATTATCAGTGGTCTTGTATGTCTTCCATTTTCTCATTATTGTTCCCACAGTTGATTTCATCACACCAAGCTGCTTGCCTATTGCAGATTAAGTATTCCCAGCCTGATGCAGGGCGTCAATTTTTTTTTCTGGTGTCCTTCGACGGCTCTTTGGTCTTCACCATAGTGGAGTTTGGAGTGTGACTTTTTGAGGTTGTGGACAGGTGTCTTTTATACTGATAACAAGTTCAAACAGGTGCCATTACTACAGGTATTAAGTGGAGGGCAGAGGAGCCTTTTAAAGAAGTTGTTACAGGTCTGTGAGAGCCAGAAATCTTAACTGATTTCTTCCACCATAATTTTCATAAAAAAATATTGCCACATCAGGCAAGGTGATTATTCTGTATTTTATTTGTCATTTTGTCTCTTATGCGGGCGTCACACGAGACGAGCTATCGCGCGATGCATCGTCGGGGTCACGGTTTTCGTGACGCACATCTGGCATCGCTTGCGACATCGTTTCGTGTGACACCTCCGAGTGACAAATCGCTCACAAATCGTGAGTCGTGTGCTCGTCGCTTATTTTTAAAAAATTGTTTATTTTTAATGCCGCCGGTTGTTCATCGTACCCGGGGCAGCACACATCGCTCCGTGTGACACCCCGGGAATGATGAACACAGCTTACCTGCGTCCCGCGGCTCCCGCTGGCTATGCGGAAGGAAGGAGGTGGGCGGGATGTTTATGTCTCGCTCATCTCCGCCCCTCCGCTTCTATTGGCCGGCCGCTGTGTGACGTCGCTGTGACGCCGAACGTCCCTCCCCCTTCAGGAAGTGGATGTTTGCCGCCCCCAGCGAGGTCGCTCAGCAGGTAAGTACGTGTCACGGGGGTTTAACGACTTTGTGCGCCACGGGCAACTAATTACCCGTGACGCACAAACGAAGGAGGCGGGTACGATCGCTCGTGCAATCGCATGATAGATCGTACCATGTGAAGCCCGCATTATAGTTGTTGTTCACCAATGATGTCAATTACAGGCCTCTCTCATCTTTTTAAGTGAAAAAAATACCCTGGAGACAGGGGAAGATAGAAAGAGACAAACGCGGCGCCAATCTGAGTGTAGTGAGTTTTTTATATATAAAGGTGTTGAAATAGTGGAACTCTCACCTGGTTCAGAGGTTAGAAAGCCTGGAATAATCCAAGAGGAATTGATCCACTTTCCAATAGGATTATGGTGCAGTATGCAGCAATTGCACTGGATACTATAGAGGAGCCCTCCAGCAGGTCCACTTAGTGAAAGAAGTTCCAAAGGCAATTACCAGTCTTGCGGCGCTCCTGCTACCAATGGTGGAACATATTGGATGATTTTTGGTCATATGACCTGGACCAATATACAAATAAGTAAAGAGATATTTTATTTGTACATTAAAATATGGTTAATTATACAACGCGTTTCGGCTCGGATGTTTTACCCTTCAGCCTTCTTCAGGTATAATTGTGAGAAAAAAGGTATACATCTTTTTTCTCACAATTATACCTGAAGAAGGCTGAAGGATAAAACATCTGAGCCAAAACTCGTTGTATAATTAACCAAATTTTAATGTACAAATAAAATATCTCTTTACTTATTTGTATATTGGTCCAGTCATATGACCAAAAATCATCCAATATGTTCCACCATTGGTAGCAGGAGTGCCGCAAGACTGGTAATTGCCTTTGGATCATCTTTTTAAGTGGGAGAACTTGCACAATTGATGGCTGACTAAATACTTTTTTCCCCACTGTAGCACTGTATCAAACCCCTTAAAAAAAATCCAGATAGACAACATCCACATCCTTACCCTGGTTCAGTCTGAAACGTGCATCCTCACAGAAACTGATTAGATTAGTTTGACAGGACTGATCCCTCATAAACCATTTTGATGTTGGACCGAGAATTTGTCCCTTTTTTGAAAATTGGCACCAAATTTGCTATTTGCCAGTTCTGTGGTACAGACTGTTATTATGGAATCCTTGAATATTAGTTCCTGCAGTATTCTGGAGAGGAAGGGAATGCAATTGGCCCCGGTGATTTGTCCACTGTAATGATTTTGAGGCGACAGTGTACACCCTGCTGGGTTAAGCCGGTAGCATTTATGGTAAACCTGATCATGTCATCTGTCATTTTCTTATGGAAATACTGTAGGAAAAAGGTGTTTAGCAGATTGCGCCTTTCACTCATCCTATTCCATTTCACCCAGATTATTTTTTAAGGGGGCCAACATTATCATTTTTGAGTTTCTTACTGTTCATATAGTTGAGGAGTCTGTGTGCTGAGTTGATTTTGTTTTTTGTCTTTTTTTTTTTTTCCACATTTTTTTCTTTAGAATGATTTCCTACCTCAACAACATGCTTTAATTCTCTAAACTCTTTTTTTTGGGTCATTTATTGCGCCCTTTACAGTTTTATTTAGCCATAGTGGTTTCCGCCTATTTCTAACTTGTTTATTCATACAGAGCAATGTTTCCCAACTCCAGTCCTCAAGGCCCACCAACAATGCATGGTGATACTTTTATTTTTAAGAGCATTGTCCTAGTTTATAGCACTAAGATCATCTCCTAACCTTTAGAAAACATCATACTAAATGATAGATTACAACTTATTATTTTGTGATCACCATTACCCAAATGACCCCTAACAGTAGATCTGATGCTCTGTCTAGCCTATTGGTTAGAATTAGGCCTTGAATGCCCCCCCCCCTCTCTTGTTGGGTCCTGCACCAGTTGTGAAAAGTAATTCATTTTCTCTTATTGGCAAAAACCCTTTTTTGCTGTGTTGTTTATTTTTAGCTGGAACTGCAAGTTTCTGCTCCTCAGTTTATACCAGGGTAGATGAAGTTCCCCATATTAATTCGTTTTTATATACTTATTCATCAATTTGACGCTTTCTGCTGCTTCCATTATACTGGGAGACTTCTAACAACCTCCTATTGGCATTTACTTCTTTTATCTACTTTCTCTTTTTTTTCATGTATTTTCCTATACCCCTATTTTTCCTTTCTTTAATAAATGTTCCAACCCATACCCTCATTCCACCCCCTTTTTCATTACTCTTGCCCAGGTGACTACCTACTATTTTTTTCCTCTTTTACAGTAATCGCCTTCCCTAGACCCTAGATAAGGTTAAACACTCCTCCAAACATCTAGCCGTTCTTTTCCTTAGGTAACCTGCTCCACCCACGTTGAGGTGCAGCCCATTCCTAGCATATAGCCTACATCCAACAGATAAGTTGGTCCAGTTGTCCAGAAACCCCAAACACTCCTTCCTTCACTAATTTTTGAGCCACTCATTTACCTCTTTAATCTCCCGCTGCTTCTCTGGCGTGGTACGTGAATCTCAGAGAATAATTGCTTTACCTTTTCAGTCAAATTTTCAGAAATAATTTTTAAGGACATTCCACCTACCTCTAACTTTGTCATTAGTGCCACTCTTCATCTTGACCACTGGGTCCTCACAAGCTCCTTCTAGTAATCTGTAAACCCAATGTACAAGGAAAACAAAACGTTATTTACTTGAACAGACACCTCACAGGCTTTCAGTGCTACTCATTTACTGACACTCCCCTCATCTGCCAACTTGGCAAACATTTTGGACTGTGCCATATCAGGACTAGCCTCCCTGACACTTTCTCCTCTATCTCCCCTTCTAACTCGTCACCAAGCTAGCTGTGTTTTTGTCCTTTAGTTCCATTCTGCTATCCTCCCTTACATTTACTTTAGCATCTGATATGTAAGCATCTAACTCCTTTTGATATTGTCATGGATCTTGGTGTTGCCAGCTGCTTATTTAGATGATTGGCATACACATTAACTGTGATCTTGCACTTCCGTCACTACACATAACATGTTGGCAGACGCCTCAGTAGCTCTTCTAGCATAGCTTCTCTCTCCTATTACAGCAGTCTCACACTCACTACTTGAGACAGCTCATTAAATGCACTGCAGTAGCATGTCTGGCAGTCTTGCGCACTACTAGGGTTCACTCACCTAGTTACTGTGTATCAGTCCCTAACACAGAAACTCTAGTCTCTTTTGGAAAACCAATTCAGGGTATGTGCACACGTTGCTTTTTTTTCCGCGCGGAAAAAAACGCACCCTCTGGCAGAGGGGAGAATTGTAAACAATGCTTTTTGAGAAACAACGCATCGAAAACGCATGCGTTTTTCATGCGTTTTTCATGCGTTTTTCATGCGTTTTTTTTAGGTGCATTTTTTAAGACTTGTCAGTGTTAATAAAGTTGGTTGAACACAGACCTTTGGAAAAAAAAACCTGTGATGTCATTTCCTTCTCCACATTCTGTTTGGATAAATGGGAGGGCTTGGAATGGAAGGAGCACCATTTGAATTTTGGAAAAGTTGAAATAAACTTCGCGCACCAAGCCCCTTAGGTACCTATACGTCAGAAAACCCCCACAAGTGACCCCATTTTGGAATCTGCACCCATCAAGGATTTTATTCAGGAGTATATTAAGCATTTTGAATCCACAGCTACTTCACCCAAAATGTTGCTGTAGCAACAATATTCTCACTTTTAGGCCCGTTTCACACGTCAGTGAAAAACACTGACGTTTTTCACTGGCGTGTAAAACACGCACATGTCCCTCCGTGTGCCGTGAATCACGGCACACATGGGTTGTCTAAGTGCAATCCGGGCTCCGTTCTCCGTGGCCCATGATTGCACTTAGAGATTAACTCACCTGCACCCGCTCCCGCTCTCCATGGTGCTGATCGCTCCCGCGGTGCAGCATCCGGCCGGCGCTGACCCCCGCAGCAGCTGCTTCTGGGTCGGCTGTGTCGTGCATCATGAATATGCGCGACAATAATGAGCCGGCTCAGAAGCAGCAAGCTGCACGGGCTGCAGAGTACATCGCTGGACGCCGGGTGAGTTAAAATGATTTTTATTTTAAAAGCACGTTTTTTTTCTGGCACGTGTTTCACGGATCACACCACTGTGTGGTCCGTGGAACATCAGTGATGCCAGAAAAAAAATGGACATGTCTCCGTGCGGCAATCACGCACACGCGGGTACGCCGCATGGAGACACGTGCAGTGAAAAATCACTGATGTGTGAGCAGACCCATTCATTATAATGGGTCTTCGTATGTCAGTGATCCTGGTACGTTTAAAAAAAAGCACAAACGTACCAGAATCACTGACGTGTGAAAGGGGCCTAAGGCTATGTGGCCATGATCCAGCGACACGGCGTCTAGTACAGTGTCAGCCTTCCTGCAGCTGCCCATGCCCACGATTTGGGTTCAGGCTGCTGTGGAGCTCTATGCTACCTGCAGAGAACACTCTCGTCTCCGCAGCATAAATTGACATGCTGAGGCTCGGGAAGCCACGCTACCGGTCAGTTTATGCTGCGGAGAAAAGAAGCACAGTGAGCATGGGATCTCCAAAAATCCTTCCACTGTGCTTCTACTGCACAACGCAGCGTTATGGACGCAGGGAAAACACTCAGCGCCCATAACGCTGCAAACCCTGATTGTGGACACAGCCTAAAAAGCGTCAATGGATGAAGGGATGTCAAATATATAGAACGTCCCACCCCCGCCTGCATATTCTAAGCTGGCACCTTTAGTACCTTTCATGTGGCACTAAAGGGTGCATAGCTTAGTATTTATCCAATAAAAAAAAAAATAAAAAAATGAAAAAAATGGCGTGGGGTCCCCCCTATTTTTGATAGCCAGTCAGGGTAAAGCAGACAGCTGTAGCCTGCAAACCACATCTGGCAGCTTCATCTTGGCTGGTGATCAATTTGGAGGGCTCCCCAGGCTTTTTTTTATATTTATAAATAAAGAATAAAAAAAAAAAATAACGTGGGGTCCCCCCAAATTAGATCACCAGCCAAGGTGAAGCTGACAGCTGGGGTCTGGTATTCTCAGGGTGGGAAGAGCCATGGTTATTGGACTCTTCCCAGCCTAAAAATAGCAGGCCGCAGCCGCCCCAGAAGTGGCGCATCCATTAGATGCGCCAATCTTGGCGCTTCGCCCCAACTCATCCCGCGCCCTGGTGCGTTGGCTAACGGGGTAATAAATGGGGTTGATACCAGATGTGTAATGTCACCTGGCATCAAGCCCAGCAATTAGTGATGTCACGGCGTCTATCAGACACCCGACATAACTAATTGACAGTAAACAAAAGCAAAAAAAGACAACAAAAAATTTTTTATTAGAAAAAACACTCCCCAAATCATTCCCTTGTTCTCCAATTTAATAAAAAAAATGGGTCCGCAGAAATCCATTTGGATGTCCCACGTCGGCTCTGGACCTTCTAGAATATGGGGGCACGTTCAGGGAACGTATCCCCCATTTTCTAGGAGGACAGACCCTCCATTTGAGGAGAGTGGGTGCAAAAATCTGCACCCACTCTCCCCGGGTCACAGCTGCAGAGTGCCGAGCAGCCAGCACAGCTCTCTGAACACTGTGCTGGCTGTCAGCTGCTCTGCTCATGTGACCGGCCGGCGTCTGCTGTGAAGGAGGAGGGGGCCGCGGGGGATCAGCGCTGCGACCGGACAGGTATGTATGACACCGGGGGGAATAGGGGGTGAACGGGCAGGGCCTGGGTGCATTTTTCTGTCGCATGTCTCAAGGCACATGCGACAGATAACATAAGAGCAGGGCGGCCGGTGCGCTACTGTGCGCGCGGCCATGTTGGATTTTCGGGAGGGGGGTCGGGGCGGGCACTTTGGCGACACCGGGGGCTTTGCCAGGAAGTGAGGTCAACAGGAAGCCTCTTGACCTCACTTCCAGGTAAATGCCTGCTTTCTGGCGTGCCGACAAAGCCCGCGGACCGCAACAAAAAAGCAGGTCCATGCGGTGTAGCTGCGTTCTGACCCCACATCATTGATTTCAATGGGGGAGAGAACGCACCCACAACGCACAAAAGAAGTGACATGCTGCTTTTCTTTCCGCACCGATTTTTGGCATCCAAAACGCTGCGGAAAGAAACGCAGCATGTGCACTGATTTTTCAGCTTTCCCATACACTTTGCTGGGAAAGCTGAACGCATGCAATTTGCCACTGAAACGCTGCGGTTCAAAACGCAGCGTTTCCGCGGTAAAAAACGCAACGTGTGCACACAGCCTCACTCCCATGCATCCATTTACAGTCTCCCTCTGATATGGCTCTTTCTTTACACCTTGTGGTTATCTAATCCTTATCTGTTTGGCAGATTCACTTCTACATGAATACGTCTTTCTGCTTTCCTCTGTGATGGATGTTCTTGGCGTAGCTCAACGATAGGTGTACCGTGTATATTGGCTGGTGTGCCTCACATTGAGCAAAGTATGGAAAGACAGTACAAGCTGGAGCTTCCTGCTTTTCTATTCTAAGGTCATTACTTTAAACTTAAGGTTAGGATAAGGAAAGTCCCAAAAAACTCACCACAACAATGCCTTCACTGCAACTCATACATTCTTATAGGGAAGCCGGATAGCCCATCGATCACAGCTAGGCAATATTCAATGACAGAAGCAAAGAGCAATTCCGGTAATCCCATAAAATATCAAATTTATTTCAAATTCATTAAATTATTTCATCAGTCGGGAAAAGCAATTCATGTTGACGCGTTTTCGACCAACTAGACAAGTTTGTCGAAACATGTCAACATGGATTGCTTTTCCCGACAGATGAAATCTAGGCATGAGTAAGTATACTCGTTACTGCTCGGTTCTCGCCGAGTAGTACGGTATTCGGGCTACTCGTTACTCCGCGAGTATCCATGTAATTACTCGTTAGGAGTAGCAAGTCCAATGTAAGTCAATGGAAAATGTGAGTAATTGTCTGCTGGACCCTACAAAGTGGTCTAGGGGCTGAGTAAAAGGCTAAAATGGTTGCATGATTGTTTAAAAGCCGGGCGGTAAAAAGCCGCCAGCTTTTTTAAACAATCAGCTGATGCATGCTCCCCGCCTGGGTCTTTTGCTCCCTGATGCTGGTTCCATTGGGAGGCCTTCCTCTTTTTCACTGTATCACACTGTTTTGAGGCAGTGTGGTGTTCCCCGGCGCGACATATAAATCCCCCTACCTTTGAGCACAGAAATCCACTGATACAGAGATGGGAAACTACACAGTTTCTGTATTCTTATCTCCTTTCTCTTGGGAGTGCATCCATCATCTCTTTTGTCTACTCTTCTCCCTACTATTGTCCTATTTCCAGCTAATCTTTTTCTTATGGTTTGCGTTCATGCACTCAGTTATTTGTACTCATGATGATCCTTCATGTGTCTTTAGGGCTGTAAAAGTCCGGATCCATGTGGTTTCAAAGATGCCTGGGTGTCGAGCCTGTAATTCCGTGTATGCGAGCCGTATTCGACACTGGGGAAATTAAAGGAAAAATAAATAAAACAAAAATTAAGCGAGTGTTTCATATTTACGGAGACTCGGTGTCATGGCGGCAAACTGCTTCTAGGTCGCATATTCACTTCCTGTACTGCACAATAGGCTCATCGCATTCACACAGCTTTCCGTGCTTTCCCCACCCACCGGCCATCCTATCATCTGTGATTGGTTACAGTCAGACATGCCCCCAGCCTGTGACAGCGTCTGCTTGCAGTTATTGCTCCTCGCGGCTCTGTAATTGTCTGCACTCACAGCCGATGGTCTTGTTTTATGGCCGGCCGCTGTGAGATGTAGCAGAGTTGGATTATGCCGGACCTGGTGGAGTGTTTGGGGTTAATAAAGTGGTGAAAGAGGGTGGGTTTTTGTATTTTATTCCAAATAAAGGATTTTTTTTCTCCGTGTTTCTACTTATTTACTTTCATTTACAGGTTAATGATGCAAGTATCTCATAGACGCCTTTGCCATGTCTAGCCTAGGGTTTAGTAGCATCTGTGCGATGTTACTAACTCCTGCTATTACCCCGATTGCCACCGCACCAGGGCAACAGGAAGAGGCGGTAAAACACCGGAATTGTCATATGTAATGAATGTGGCAATACCAAGCGCCTGTGGGCTGAGAATACCAACCCCCAGCTAGCTTTATCTTGGCTGGGTATCAAAATTGGGAGGGGGGGGCTTGCAAATTTTTTTGTTTTTATATATGTATATATATATATATATATATATATATGTATGTATGTATGTATGTATGTATGTATGTATGTATGTATGTATGTATGTATGTATGTATATATATGTATGTATATATATGTATGTATATATATGTATATATGTGTGTATATATATATATATAATATATATATATATATATATATATATATATATATATATATATATATATATATATATATAATGTGTGTATATATATATATATACATACATACAGTGCCTACAAGTAGTATTCAACCCCCTGCAGATTTAGCAGGTTTACACATTCGGAATTAACTTGGCATTGTGACATTTGGACTGTAGATCAGCCTGGAAGTGTGAAATGTGAAATGGACTGCATCAAAAAAGAATGTTATTTCTTTTTTTTTTTTTTTTTTTAAATTGTGAAAAGTTTATTCAGAGGGTCATTTATTATTCAACCCCTCAAACCACAAGAATTTGTTTGGTTCCCCTAAAGTATTAAGAAGTATTTCAGGCACGAAGAACAATGAGCTTCACATGTTTGGATTAATTATCTCTTTTTCCAGCCTTTTTTGACTAATTGAGACCCTCCCCAAACTTGTGAACAGCACTCATACTTGGTCAACATGGGAAAGACAAAGGAGCATTCCAAGGCCATCAGAGACCAGATCGTGGAGGGTCACAAGGCTGGCAAGGGGTACAAAACCCTTTCCAAGGAGTTGGGCCTACCTGTCTCCACTGTTGGGAGCATCATCCGGAAGTGGAAGGCTTATGGAACTACTGTTAGCCTTCCACGGCCTGGACAGCCTTTGAAAGTTTCCACCCGTGCCGAGGCCAGGCTTGTCCGAAGAGTCAAGGCTAACCCAAGGACAACAAGGAAGGAGCTCCGGGAAGATCTCATGGCAGTGGGGACATTGGTTTCAATCAATACCATAAGTAACGTACTCCACCGCAATGGTCTCCATTCCAGACGAGCCTGTAAGGTACCTTTACTTCAAAGCGTCATGTCAAGGCTCGTCTACAGTTTGCTCATGATCACTTGGAGGACTCTGAGACAGACTGGTTCAAGGTTCTCTGGTCTGATGAGACCAAGATCGAGATCTTTGGTGCCAACCACACACGTGACGTTTGGAGACTGGATGGCACTGCATACGACCCCAAGAATACCATCCCTACAGTCAAGCATGGTGGGGGCAGCATCATGCTATGGGGCTGTTTCTCAGCCAAGGGGCCTGGCCATCTGGTCCGCATCCATGGGAAGATGGATAGCCCGTCCTACCTGGAGATTTTGGCCAAGAACCTCCGCTCCTCCATCAAGGATCTTAAGATGGGTCGTCATTTCATCTTCCAACAAGACAACGACCCAAAGCACACAGCCAAGAAAATCAAGGCCTGGTTCAAGAGGGAAAAAATCAAGGTGTTGCAGTGGCCGAGTCAGTCTCCTGACCTTAACCCAATTGAAAACTTGTGGAAGGAGCTCAAGATTAAAGTCCACATGAGACACCCAAAGAACCTAGATAACTTGGAGAAGATCTGCATGGAGGAGTGGGCCAAGATAACTCCAGAGACCTGTGCCGGCCTGATCAGGTCTTATAAAAGACGATTATTAGCTGTAATTGCAAACAAGGGTTATTCCACAAAATATTAAACCTAGGGGTTGAATAATAATTGACCCACACTTTTATGTTGAAAATGTATTAAAATTTAACTGAGCAACATAACTTGTTGGTTTGTAAGATTTATGCATCTGTTAATAAATCCTGCTCTTGTTTGAAGTTTGCAGGCTCTAACTTATTTGCGTCTTATCAAACCTGCTAAATCTGCAGGGGGTTAAATACTACTTGTAGGCACTGTATATGGTTACCAGATTCCGGAGCGAATCGGGGTTTGTTTGTTTTTTAAATTTAGCAGGTCTCCGTTTACCCGCCGGTCCCGGTTTTTTGCGAGTTCTATGTGTCGTGTTATTGAGATATGGTTCTCTTTGAAAATCAATAAAATCTATAAATTGAAAAAAAAACAAATTACTCTCACTTATAGCTAGCTATGACATAAGCACTTTATGCTTTGTGCCACATTTCTCCACCCTTATTTTTGATTGTGTATCTTTCAAACTGCATTCCATGTAACTGTCACTCCAACTTTCAGCACTTCAGTCATTGTACCAACTTAACGGGGTTTTCTAGGGCATAACAGTGGATAGTTCGTCAATTTGAGATTGGCGGGATTTTAACAGTTGGAAGTCCCACAATCACCTGAAATCTGCTTTGGCTGTGGCTGGATATAAGCAATCAATGGAACCCAGCAGCCTTGTATACCACTTACTGAACGCTGGCCACTTAGTGACTACTGCCAAGTCCTTTCAATTTATTTCCTATTCACTGGGCAGCGTCAATGCCATGCTATAGATACACAGCAGATTAATTAATCACATAAATTGGTGTAAATAAGGCAACTAAAGAGGTTTTACACTACTTTAACATTGATGGCCTATCCTTAGGATAGTTCATCAATGTCTGATCGGCCAGGGTCTGACACCCGGCACCCTCGCCGATCAGCTCATTAGAAAGTGGATGTACTATACCCAGATGCAGCCACTATCAGAGGAACTCACAGCTCCGTAACGGAGCATTTCCATCCACTTGCTGCTGTCACCTGTGCGGAGAACAGCTAATTGGCTGGGGTGCTTGGGGTCGAACCTCTGAAACAAGTGAATCCGAGCCGGACCCCTGAAACAGTGAAACAGAGCCCAGCCTAATAAATCACAATCCAGGATTTCTAACATCTTTTCTTACTTTTACGGCAACTTGGATAAACGCCAAACCAATATCAGATTTCAAACCAATCAAGCGTCTGTAGGATGTGCTGATAAAACAAGTCCTATGGAGACCCCAGATAACAATTTTCTGAACTTAAAAGAACCGACTGCAGTTGTCTTAGTACCAGATTACGCAGGACACTCTTTGCGGTCTTGTGGAGTCCATGCCTCAATCGATTACAGCAGATATGGTAGCAGTAGAGGGATTTACTCCATTTTAGGCGAGTGGTATTAATGCTATGGCTACTCTATGAATATCTTTCATATGTAGTATGCATTTATATATTTTACTTGCTTATATAGCTCCATTAAATCCACAGCGCTTTGTATAAATCATCACTGCATTCACTGGAGCTTACAACCTAAATTTCCTACCAGTGTGCCTTTGGAGTATGGGAGGAAATCCACACAAACAAGGGCAGAACATACAAACTCCTTACAGATGTTGTCCTTGGTGGGATTTGTACCCAGGACCCCGGCGTTGCAAAGCTACTGCGATAGCCACTGAGATCAAAGCAACAGTGATAACCACCATGCTCACAAGAAGTATAGTTAACAAGATTTTTCTGGGTTTATTATTTTTGTCACCTACACAACCAAAATTAGTAAGTTTTGTTAAAAGGAAGTAAACCCATTAAGATAAGAGCTTCCTGTCACTGCCTGGATTAGAAGACCATGTTAATAGTATATATTTATATGCTTTAGGCTGTATTTAGATTTGAAAAACATAGTGATTGCTCCTGTTTATTTTCTGCAACAAATATGCACTTATTGAAGCTAATGAAACTCTCTGTCATTGTCTGTTAAAACCTTATCATACTCCAGCGTATTTTCTTCATTAGTTGTAGAGAAAGTTGTGATTGCTTAATCTTTTTTGTTTTGTCAGAAACTCACAAAACATGGCAAACAATGTTTTCTTTTTTTTTTAAATGTATTTATTTGTTAGCAGGTTAAGCTACTATGCTTTGTCTGAATAGTTTAAAGGGAACCTGTCATGTAAAAAAAAAAAAACGCTATTCACCTGCAGATATGGGGTTAATCTTCAAGTTAATAGCATTCTGACTTGTGAGCCCCAGAAATAAACTATATTCCTCCCAGCATCCTTGGGTTTTCAGTCATAGAGGTGTGCCCAGCATGGTCTAAGTCATCATTGTGTGCATAGACTGCAGTATCTGTAACCACACTCCCTGCACTGACTGACCTATAGATTTGCATTGCATCAGTGCAGAGCCGGCTGTCAGTCAATGTCAGGGGCGTGGTTACAGCCAGTTCTTACTATGTACTGCGTTTTGACTGAAACCGTGCCTCTATGACTGAAACCCCTAGACTGCCAGGAGAAATAAAATTCATTTCCTCCCGGCAGTGGGGCTCTCAGTGCGGTGTCCGCATGACATTAGAATGCTATTAACCTGCAGGTTAACCCAATATCTGCAGGTCAATAGCGTGTTTTTTTATTTGACAGGCACTCTTTACATCTTTTTCGCAAAAAAGACCCAAATATTCAATGGCAGCCCAATAATTTGTATTTGAAGACTTCTTATTATAGTGAAGCTGTCAGCGGATTCATCCTGCTGGAATGCCAGACAGCAAAATTCAGACACCGACTACATTGATGCAACCGTATATGTTTTACTGTGAAACACTGTGGTGTCCGAGAGAGTACATACATTGAAAAGCCAGGAGGGACAATGTATCTCAGATGAATAAGCTAAGGACGGTCTCTGGCTTCTTTTTAGATCACTTAAACTGACAGGGCTCTCCCTACACGTGTGTTTAGGTAATGTCCAGTCAAACATCGGGAGGGGAGAAGCCACAGGGACCATGCTAGACGCATAGTTACTGGCCAGCTACT
The DNA here is from genome assembly GCF_048569485.1 of Anomaloglossus baeobatrachus. NCBI lineage: Eukaryota > Metazoa > Chordata > Amphibia > Anura > Aromobatidae > Anomaloglossus > Anomaloglossus baeobatrachus. The sequence goes on along the minus strand of NC_134353.1, from coordinate 570,810,800 downwards.
TAAAGTATGTCTTATCTGAAACACTACAGCGATTAAGAGTGAAGCATACATGGCTGCAATAATGCAGCTAGTGTCCGATTCATGCAGCCCGTTGTTCAGGAAGCATTAACACACTGACAGGCTCCTTTTGAATACAGGTATACAGTTTCAAGTAGATGAGACTGGGCAGATTTCGCAGCAATTAAGAATGTTTTACTATTCTTTGCTGTTACAGGAAAGTGGAAAACAAATGTGACTTATTTTTCCTCCTAAGCAGTATATAGTGTATATGAGTACATCAAAAAGGCAGATAGGAAAATAGTAGCGTGGAGATTTAGGTCTTAAACGCCACTTTTAGGAAGACGAGCATCCAATAAGTAACAGAGGTGCCAGTGATAAAATGTCACAACAGTATAATTGCTTACAAGTAAAAAAAAAAAAAAAAAATATTATATTATCACAAGATCCATTAGAGGGTAGGAAAACAGTGTATGTTTGTCTAAAAGCGAAGGAGGTGGAGTTACATTTTTAGGGTAAAAATGATTGCTGCTGGTGAATGCCAAATGAAAACTACGAAGTTCAAGTAGTTGCTGAATAAAACAGACCTACCATTGGTGCAGCCCTCTTCTATCGGTCAGAGAAAAAGAAACAAACCAGCTCACCACTATTAGCGCCTTGCAGTCTGAAGCTCGGATATGTTCCTGCCATGATGGAAGCAATAAGGTATACAAAATCCAGCTTCACAAACTACAAGCTGCTTTAGTCTTAAAATTCATATGAACAGCTTATGCCATATCTCCAGTTGTTATTCCTCACATAACAATTGGAGGTATGGCATAAGCTGTTCATATGAATTTATAGAATAAATAAGCTTGATGCTTGTGAAGCTGGATTTTGTGGACTTTTTCTGTCTGTATCTGCTTCTGAAATCAGACCTAAAGATCCACTAGCTGTGAATGACTTTGACCAATAAACACCTGCTGATCAGCTATGTGCAAGCCGATCGGCAGTTGTTCTATAGTCTGCTTAGGATGACTGCACTTCCAACAAATGCTATTATGATTGAATATCATTGTTTTTGGATACACATGCAGTTCTGATGCACAGTACTGATATCATCTGTTCTATTATACATGCCTTGGTGTAATTTAAAGTTTCTGACCCCCAATAGAAGGCCATTTCTGGGGCTCAACTACCATGTGCTAGTTATAATACTTGTGTCATGTGTGGCAGAGGCACTGTAAAGCATTTTCTGGCACCAGGGCTCAGGTAAGACTGCTACCTTGGCATCCCTTTTGTGCCATTGTTTTTATGGTGTGGTAACACCCTCTACAGTTTAATGGCATCCATAATAAAAATGGGCCACAACTAGTGATGGGCGGACTGGGATTGCAAAAGTCCAGATCCACACGGGTTCAAAAATACCCATGCACCAATCCCGGAGTTCTCAGGGAATTTCGAGTAAGTAAAAGAAAATAAAGAAAAAAGATGATAGAAAAAAGGGGAAAGCAGGTGCATTATACTTACCAGTCTCCCGGGCAGCTGTAACACAGTTCCGGAACCACTCATACTACTTCCGGGGCTGCTGATTATCCTTCATGCATATGCACTGCCCATCAGCAGTCTCAGCGTCTGATTGGTTGCAGTCAGACCGTGACTCCACCCTGTGTGACAACATGTCTGACTACTTGCAATCAGATGCTGTGTGAGTGTCTATTTTGGTGTAAAAATAAATTTAAAAAAATGACGTAGGGTCCCCCCCATATTATTATGCCCAGCAGTGATAAAACATAATGGCTGGCTACAGTGTGCAGCACCCAGCTGTGTGCTTATCTCGGCTGTGTATCTAAATAAGAGGGACCCCATGAGGCTTTTTTTTTTTTTTAATTATTTAAATAAATAATTGTAAAAAAAACTGCATGCGGTCCCCCCAATTTCTATACCCATTCATGATAAAGCCGACGGCTGGGGGCTGGTATTTTTAGGCTGGGGAGACCCTGGTTTTGCCCCCCCCCCTCCCCCCCTTAAAAATAGCAGCCTGCAACCACCCAGGATTGTTGCATCTATTAGATGTAACAATCCCGGCACTTTACCCAGCTCATCCCGATTGCCCTGGTTTGGTGGTAACAAGGGGTTAATAGCCTACTGCTGCCACTAAGTCCTAGATTAGTAATGAGGGGCATCTATGAGACCCACCTCCATTATTAATCTGTAAGTGAAAAGAAATAGAACACAGAAAAAATCCTTTATTTGAAAGAAAATACAAAAAAACCCTTTCTCCCCTTTATTAACCCCCAAAACACCCAGTTCTGACGTAATCCGCACGAGGTCCAACGACAATTCCAGCTCTGCTACGTACTGAAGGCACAGAGCGTGGCCACCAAACATGACCACACTCTGTGGGCTTCAGGCAGAGAATGACTGAGCAGCAGCGATGAGGTGAGGTCACTTACTTTATTTGCGTTTTACAGCTGGAGTCAGGTGGGGCACCACCTGCGGTCACAGGTGGTCCCCCACCTGAGACCGCAGGTAACCTGACTTCAGGCGACTTCATTAAACTCCGTTACCTCACCTCAGGTGAGGTCACTGAGTTCACAGCCCTGCATCTCTAAGCAGAAAACTGCGAGGGGGTTTGCCAAGAGATATAGATTTGGTGCTAAAATTTTTACTCCATATTCCTGCACCAAATCTGCATCTTCGGGCAAAAAAACGTATTAAAACACAATGCAGTTTTGAGGCGAGAGTGATGCGGGTTTTTTTGCCAGGAGATGCAGATTTGATGCAGGAATGTAATTTAAAAATTTCAGCACCAAATATGCATCTTTTGGCCAAAAAAATGCACAAAAATGGTTTTGATGCTGTGTCAGTGCAGTTTTCTGTCAGGAGGTGCAAATTTGGTGTTGAAATGTCTGCACCGGACTTAATCACCAAATTTACACCACCTGGCAGAAAACTGCACCGAAACCGCATAAAAAAAACAAAACGTTTTGCTTCATTTTTTTTTTTTTTTGCCAGGAGATGCAGATTTGGTGCAGGAATATGGTGTATAGATTTCAGCGCCAAATCTGCATAACTTTGCAAAAAAATACACACATGCTGTTTTCTGCCACGAGATGCAAATTTTGTTAAAAAAAAAACTGGTGCAGACATTTCAGCACCAAATTTGCATCTCCTGGCAGAAAACTCTGTTTTTTTGCCAGGAGATGCAGGTCTATGAACCCAGTTCACCTGAGATGAGGTCACTGAGATTAATGAGGTCACCTGAGGTCAGGTTACCTGCGGTTACAGGTGGATGACCAGGGAAAACTCCAGCTATGACAGCAGGTAAACTGAGTGACGTCACTGCTCATCGCTCCTACTCAGTCACTCTCTGCCTGAAGCCTACAGCGTGTGGTAATGTTCTGTGCCCGCATGCTGTCATTTCAGTATGTATGTAGCAGAGCTGGAATCATCATGGGACCTTGTGGAATTTACGTCACAACTGGGTATTTTGGGGGTTAATAAAGGGGAGAAAGAGGGTGTTTTTTTGTATTTTATATCAAATAAAGGATTTTTTCTGTGTTTTTTATTTTCACTTACAGATTAGTAATGGGGGGGTCTCAAAGATGCTTCCTATTACTAATCAAGGGCTTAGTGGCAGCTGTGAGCTGTCATTAACCCCATATTACTCCAATTATCACCGCACCAGGGCAATCGGGATAAGCTGGGTAACGTTCCGGGATTGTCACATCTAATGGATGCGACAATCTTGGGCGGCTGCATTTTGCTATTTTTAGGCTGGAGATGCCAAAAAACTATGGATCACCCCAGTCTGAGAATACCAGCCCCCAGCTGTCTGCTTGGTATCCAAATTTGGGGGGAACACACTTTTTGTTTAAACTATTTATTTAAATAATTTAAAAAAAAAAAAGCTGCATGCTGTCTCTCTTTTTTTGATTCACTGCAAAGATAAGCACATGGCTGGGGGCTGCAGCCTTAAGCCGTATGCTTTATCTGTGATAAAAAGCAGTTAGACACACTGTCACACAGGGTGGGGGCGCATCTGACTGCAACCAATCAGGTTGCGACGGTCAGTGGGCGGGGAACCAGTGAATATGTATGAGGGTAATGAGCAGTCCCTGCAGTAGCGTTAGAGCCATGCGGAGACTGGTAATAGCACGTTTGCTCTAATCCCCCTGCCCTTCTACCACCATTTTTAAGTGCCGGATTCTTGTGCCATAGACTTATATGGGGACTGGCGTCTGGGCTGATATCTGGGATTAGTTCTGTGTCGGAACCGGGTTGTTTATTTAAACCTGGTTGAACCCGCCGATCCCTGGTATCTGTGGGTCCGCCCATCACTAGTCACAACACATCTGTCATAACTTTATTAGGAAAGTCAGTGTGAACAGAAAATTGGTAATGCTGTTCGCTAAATATATGTGCATTCTTTCTTATTTAGATGGGCACACGTAATGTGCGCAATTGCTGTTCCTGAAGTAAGATTTGAAAATGTAATGGAACGATCTCAAATAGACATCAGCAGAATTCCTCTTGAAAGGTTGAAATTGGTAAGTAAGCAACAAGTAAATGTTATGATATCTAAAAATGCATAGAAAATTATTTTTTTTAATTATTTTTATCATAAAATTAAGGTTACAAAAACATGTATATTATCTTCTAAAATCATCCACACCCCTTGAAAATAATTATTCTCCCACAACCACTAGCAGATTATACCTTGTGCACCAACATGTTAGTATAGGTCAATATTATAAAAATCTCTGAAATTATACCAAAATTGATAAAGTAGCAGTTGTCATAAATCCACCACAACATCGCCCCTCTACCCTTCCATCTGCTTCTTGGTCGTAGTGTGTTATGGTGCGTGAAACAGTGCAACGCGCTCATTTATTGTTGCAATTATGGTTTGGAAGGCAAAAAACATACCCATCCTACAACAGTACCTTCTAGTACTATCCAGTGAATGTAACATCCCTCATCAAAATCTAATTAACGCTCTAGATCCTAGTCTTGAGGTGTTCATCTAGAACACCCATAATATTTCAAATTTACCACTCGCACCACCTCTCAAGTATAGTTCTTTCTCTAAATTCAGCAATCAGTTTATTTCATTGATAAACTCTTGAATAGTTGGTCCCGTCTCATCTATCCTTACTACCTCACGGTGGGTCAGAGGTTAGCACTACATTCTTAGAGTGCTGGGGTCCTGGGTTCAAATCCCACCAAGGACACCATCTGTTTGTATGTTCTCCCTGTGTTTGCGTGGGTTTCCTCCAGGTTCTCCGGTTTCCTCCCACACTACAAAGACATACAGATAGGGACCTTAGATTGAGAGCCCTAATTGGGACAGTGTTGCCAATGTATGTTAAGTGCTATGGAATTAATAGTGCTATATAAATGAATAACTATTATTATTTATTACTATGATAAATATTCCACATTACAATAAACAGACAAAAGATGTGAAAGTAATATTAGCAGAGCAGATTCTGAACAAGCCCACATCCTGTTCTTTATGCCTGCCTTATTTTGTAAAATGAGTACCCGGTTACCTCAATAGCATACAGAAATTGTAGCATTATGAAGACTCTATGAAGTACGTGCAAATGGAACAATTTCTGTGCTTCGCTTGGCGTGATGCCTTTTCCAGAATTTCTTTCCGTTGACCATCATCAATAGGCCCTCTGTCCCATCCCATTTCTTTTTTTACTTGTTCAATATTATGTCTCTCAATGACACTGAGATTACTCACTCCGAAAGGTCTATATTAGCAAGATGTATTACTCTATTCCAGGGTAGCCAGTCTGTAATCTCTAACAACTATATCTTGTAAGAATGCCATAGCTTCAAGAATGACTTGACCACATCATACTCCAAAATAAGTGTCGGCCTATTTATGCTTTTCTGCTTCAGAGCCCTCCAAATTAAATAAATTTGGGAACCACAAGGTATCCTATATCCACTGATGCAGAGCAACAGGAGATTAAGGGTTCTAAATGGCATGATTAGAAATTTAAACTTCCACTGCTGCTTTTTGGCTAGTGGAGGCAATATTTTCTTCCTGGGTACTCCCACCCTGCATATGCAGCAACTGCTGTGCTAAAAAAGATACTCAATGGTTCAGAACTGCTAGACCCTAATCTTTTTTTTGTCTTTGTAGTGTTTTTAGTTTAATGTGAGGTGTCTACTAGAGATGAGCGAGCACTGCCATGCTCGGGTGCTCATAACGAGCAGTTGTATACTCATACAGAATTGACTCATGTACCGAGTATAATGGAAATGAATGAGAAACGGGAGCATTTTTCCAAAAGATCTTCCAGAAAAATGCTCAAGTTCCAAATTGACTTTCATTATACTGAGTAGATGAGTCAAACCCATTTGAGCATGCCACTGATCATTGTGTATCGAGCATGGTAGTATTTGCTCATCACTAGTGGACACTTAAAGGGAACCAATCACCAGGATTTTCATATATAACCTAAAGCCAGTGCTATACTGGCACGTTCAGGTTTAAGAACCACTGCATGAAAATCGGAGCAAGTGGAATGCGATAAAATATAATCGGACCGAGAAAATAATCGCAGCATGCTGCAGGTGCAATGTGATCCTTGTTTCTCTCGCACCCATTCGTCTATGGGGCGAGAAAAAAATCGCACTACACTCGCATTACACCGGTGTACTGCGAGTGCAGAGCGAGAATGGCAATAGCCGGCAATGGAGGAGAGAGGGAGATAAATCCCTCCCTCCCCTCCACAGCGCCGGGCCGCCCCCCCGCAACTGTAGTCCGATCGCATGATTGGACCTCAGTCGCAGTGACACTCGCATGACACTCTGCTCCCGCTGTGCTGCCAGCGTGAGCCGAGTGTCTTGCGAGGATCGCAGTAGTCCCCCGTGTGTCCCCGGCCTCAGTCTGATTCTCTACATACCTTTTAGTGGTCAGCTCAGATGTATAGGTTATAAAATCATCAGCTTCTTGAGTGACAGCAGCTGACAATCAGATAATATCTGGGGGGAATATTCATAGTTATCCCCTCCCTCTGTTAGAATTAGCTTAAGTATTATACAATCGATTTAATATTTTACTTGCAGGACCTGTGCTGAGGTCATACCCATGTGACCAAAAGGTACGGGGCCTCAGCCAACAAAGCCGATGCCAGAAAGCAATATTTTTCTGTTGGCTGAGGTCCCGCCCCTTCTGGTCACTTGGGTATGAACTCCGCACAGGTCCTGCTATTCAAATATTGAATCTATTGTATAATACTTATGCTAATTCTAACAGGGGGAGGGGCTTATTATTATTATAGCACCATTTATTCCATGGCGCTTTACAAGTGAAAAGAGTATACATAAAAACAAGTAAAACAATCATTAACAGTACAAAAACAAACTGGTATACGAGGAGAGAGGACCCCTGCCCACGAGGGCTCACAGTCTACAGGGAATGGGTGATGGTACAGTAGGTGAGGACAGAGATGGTTGTGGAGTGGTCTACTGGACATTGTAGGTTGTAGGCTTGTCGTAAGAGATTAGTCTTCAGGATAACTATGAATATCGCCCCCAGATATTATCTGCTCCTCAGCTGCTGTCACTCAAGAAGCTGATGATTTTATAAACTTTCTTGGATTTCAAAACCTATACAGTCATGGCCAAAAGTTTTGAGAATGACACCAAAATGATATTTTCACGTGATCTGTTGCCCTCTGGTTTTTAATTGTGTTTGTCTGATTTTTACATCACATACAGAAATATCATTGCAATCATATTATGAGTACCAAAAGTTTATATTGACAGTTAGAATGAGTTAATGCAGCAAGTCAATATTTGCAGTGTTGACCCTTCTTCTTCACGACCTCTGCAATTCTCCCTGGCATGCTCTCAATCAACTTCTAGACCAAATCCTGACTGATAGTTGTCCATTCTTACATAAGCAATGCTTGCATTTTGCCAGAATTTGTTGGTTTTTGTTTGTCCACCCGTCTCTTGATGATTGCGCACAAGTTCTCAATGGGATTAAGATCTGGGGAGTTTCCAGGCCATGGACTCAAAATCTCTATGTTTTGTTCCATGAGCCATTTAGTGATCACCTTTGCTTTATGGCAAGGTGCTCCATCATGCTGGAAAAGGCATTGTTGGGCGCCAAACTGCTCTTGGACAGTTGGGAGAAGTTGCTCTTGGAGGACATTCTGGTACCATTCTTTATTCATGGTTGTGTTTTTAGGCAAGACTGTGAGTGAGCCGATTCCCTTGGCTGAGAAGCAACCCCACACATAAATCGTTTCAGGATGCTTAACAGTTGGCATGAGACAAGACTGGTGGTCTCACCTCTTCTTCTCCTAAGCTGTTTTCCAGATGTCCCAAACAATCGAAAAGGGGATTCATCTGAGAAAATGACTTTACCCCAGTCCTCAGCAGTCCACTCCCTGTACCTTTTGCAGAATATCAGTCGGTCCCTGATGTTTTTTCTGGAGAGAAGTGGCTTCTTTGCTGCCCTCCTTGAAACCAGGCCTTGCTCAAGCAGTCTCCACCTTACAGTGCGTGCATAAACACTCACACCAGCCTGCTGCCATTGTTGAGCTAGCTCTGCACTGCTGGTAGTCCGATCCTGCAGCTGAAACAGTTTTAAGATAGGGTCCTGGCGTTTGCTTGTCCTTCTTGGGCGCCCTGGAGCCTTTTTGGCAACAATGGAAGCTCTCTCCTTGAAGTTCTTGATGATGCGATAGATTGTTGACTGAGGTGCAATCTTTGTAGCTGTGATACTCTTAGCTGTTAGGCCATTTTTGTGCAGAGCAATGATGGCTGCACGTGTTTCTTTAGAGATAACCATGGTTAACTGAAGAGAAACAATGATGCCAAGCACCAGCCTCTTTTTAAAGTGTCCAGTGGTGTCATTCTCACTTAATCATGACTGATTGTTCGCCAGCCCTGTCCTCATCAACACCCACACCTGTGTTAATGGAACAATCACTAAAACAATGTTAGCTGCTCCTTTTAAGGCAGGAATGCAATGATGTTGAAATGTGTTTTGGGGGTTGAAGTTCATTTTCTTAGCCAATATTGACTTTGCAAGTAATTGCTGTTAAGCTGATCACTCTTTATGACATTCTGGAGTATATGCAAATTGCCATTAGAAAAACTTAAGCAATAGACTTTGTAAAAATTAATATTTGTAGCATTCTCAAAACTTTTGGCCATGACTGTACATCTGAGCTGACCACTAAAGGTATGTAGAGAATCAGCTTGATAGTGCCAGTATAGCACTGGCTTTAGGTTATATACGAAAATCCTGGTGATTGGTTCCCTTTAATCCATATGATGTTGTTAAAGAAGCTCTCCTATGAAGTTTCTTTCCCCCCCCCCCCATTAAATCTGTGTAAGGCTAGGTTCGCACACTGCGTCTTTTTGACGCTGCGTTTTTGTGCGTTTCGGCTGCCAAAAACGCACAAAAACGCACCTGCGTCGAAAAAACACATCAAAAAACGCACACATTTTTGCCGCGATTTGGTGCGTTTTTGGCTGCGTTTTGCTGCGTTTTTGATCTCTGCGTTTTGCTGCGTTTTTCCAATGCATTGCATGGGGGAAAAACGCAGGAAAGAACTGACATGTCCATTTTTTTTTTTAACTCAAAAACGCAGGTAAAAAAAAACAGATGTGTGCGGACAGCAAAAATGAAAACTCATAGACTTTGCTGGGGAAGCAAAGTCCTGAAGTTTTGAGGCCAAAAACGCACCCGAAAAACGCGCAAAAACGCCGCGAAGAACGCACTGTGCGCACATAGCCTAAATGTGAGTGTAATGTTACCACTGTCCCAGATATCCATCGGAGATCTCCTTTTTTTAGTGACGTTACCACAGGTCAGACTATCCGGCTATATCTAAGCATCTTCTGGAATTCTCTTTTACCATGTAAGCCTATACAGCCTTGTTCTGATGTTCTGCTCCAAAGGTTTGTATTGTAAACGTCACTTCTGGGTCACGCAGAGTACAGTCTGACCGGAAAGTCTGAAGACCAGTGACATCGCTGTAAAAGGAGCTGAATGGTTCTGGATACTGAGGAAGGTGACGGTAGGGGATACGAGTCTCACTAGATCACGCGGGGAACTTGTTCTGAATGTCTCTGGTAGCATTTGCTTTTTACCCCTTATATGACACTGCCTTCTAATGATTGGGTACCGTAATATAGGGGGAAAATATAAAATATTCAAAGAAATTGAAAATGTGTTTTAATTAGCCTCTCTGCCACCCTTTTTTTTTTTTTTTTTTTTACTGATCTACACAGTTTAAAATAAAAAAGTATTGTGAAAGGGCCTCTTTAAAAAACAGACTTGCTTTTTAGTGTGTCTCAAAGCAAATGTATTGTGAGTATGAATGGAGCATTTCCCTCTTTGTTTTATAAGCACATTTCAATAAATCAAATACAGTAGTTGAATAGGTTCATGTTGTGCCATATCTTAAGCACCTTTTACACAGCGTGCAGTTTGTCGAGGGAAAGATCTAAAAACATCTTGCTTTTGAAGAACAGATGATAAGAATTGAATTGTCTTTTTGATCGCCTAGTAGAAAAGACAACGTCAATCATGATTAAACTGGTTTATTTATTAAAAAGGAAAACTGTAAAGTAATAGTACAAATATATGTTAACCAATCAAATATAAACGTAATATGTATATAAATATAAAAGTTATAAGGGCAAACCATTTTCTTTCCATCTGGTGCAGTTGTAAGAAATTATTACGGCAGTCAAAAACCATTTGTTAAAGACAATCTGTCACCAGGTCAAAGATTGCTAGATTTTACACTTTTGTATTTCCTCTTGTCCCCTAAGTATTTCATTTGTATATTGTTTTAAAACCACCATAAATTTCCAGGTATATGGACCTTTTTATTTAGTGCTATTTTTTTATGGCCTCTGTAGAGAGACGTTATTCACAGGATTCTCTGGGGTTCATGTGTTTAGGTTGCAATGCATTATTACCTTGTAAGCCATGTTCCTTGGTGAAAACCATAAACATTATCAGGTTTTCCTCCAAGATTGCCTTGTATTTACCTCTATCCATCTTCCCATCAACTCTGACCAGCTTCCCTGCCCCTGCTGAAGAAAAGCATTTCCATGGCATAATGCTACCACCAGCATATTTGACAGTGGGGATGGTGTTTTCATAGTGATGTCCAGTGTCAGCTTTCCACCACCCAGTGTTTTTATTTAGCTCAAAAAGTTTTACTTTGGTCTCAGCTGACCCATACAACTTCTTCCACATGGCATGTAGGGGACATGGCTAGCATGGGAAAGAAGACGCTCTGGTCAGATAACACCAATGCAGAACTTCTTTTCAATAAATGAAAAACACTATATGTGGTGGAAAACTAACACTTCACATCACCCTGAAAACACCATCCCCACTGTCAAACATGGTGGTGGCAGCATCATGCTGTGGACATGCTTTTCTTCAAAGTGAACTAAATTATATGCAAACTGATATAGGTCTAAATATAAAAGGCCACGAAAAACACTCTAAAATCTGATACTTTATTATAAACTGATTAAAAATGGGTCAAAATAAACACCTTGATGCTCTGTAAGGTGCACACCAAAGATATCACTAATATGTTGGAATCGTGAGGGCAGATATTGCAGTGTTGCCTAGACTTGGCCTGGGAGGTTAGGGGGAGTGCCCTCGCCCAACCCTGCTCCCTGCCTGACAGCGGTCGGCACCCTAAGATACTTGGCGCCCCAACTCTACGTCGGCTACACATATTACGCCCTCACCTAACACACAATAAAAGTATCCATCACCAAAAACTAACCCACAAATAAAATGCTTAGTGCTGTATAAAAAACGGTCAGATCTGAATCAGGTCAAGCTCCCTATCACATACTAGTCCTACCGTCAATAGTGTATAGCTACTGGACCAGACTAAATAATAGTGTTAAATTGCCTATTAAATACTCAGGCTAAATGCATAGGTTGATATGTATAATGGCAAATATAGCCCTACTATATATATATATATTTATATATATGATAACCTGATTCCAATCAAAGCAACCAAATACATAGAAAGAAAAATGTTGGCCTCATAAGAGGGTTCTCAGCACTTCCAAGGGGTCTTCTGCAGTCCAGAAGGAACACCACATGCTGAAATATGCCCTTAGACCTCTTGATTGATATTTTAAATTATTTAGAAAACAATTTATCATTTACTTTACACTTCACAAATACTTGCTGCTTAGTGTTAGTATATCACATAAAAATACATTTAAGTTTGTTTATGTAATGTGAAAAAGTTCATAGGGTATGAATACTTTACTTAAGCACTGTATATTTTAATCTAGTTGACTCTGTGTAATACCTATTTGGGTGTAGATTTTTGTTTCAGAAATTTTTCCATGACTGAAAATCTCTTCTATTTATTTGACATAAGGATGTTTCTGATGAATGGAACAGCTTCAGAACATCTGCACCAAAATACATGACATGAAATAAGGTTATACATACCATGTGTTACCAAATCATGGTGGGGGGCAACTCCAGCCACACAATACCCCTCAATAGCAACACTCTGACCTTATTAATGAATGGTGCCCCTAGGCCTCACAACGTGTTTTGTTGTTTGGCTCATCAGGGGAACAAATGGCCAGTAGAGGAAAACATCTTATGAGAGAAGAAAATGGGCTACCATACTCTGATGTTCGGGCTGTGCGTGTGTCTTGTTTTTAACCTTTTAAGAGATTTAGTGAAAGTTATGTTTTACCTCGTGTGACGCATACATTTATCCCTTTAACCTGCTGCATTGTTTTTTTTATTATTTGGGTAAATACACAATTTTTGCTTTAGGACATTGATATGCCATCAATATCAAATTAGTGGGGTCCTATTCATTATTTATCAGGTACAACACCATTAGTATTATTGTGGCTGTACTTGGCACTGCCCCATTCACTGGTCCCATAGTTAGCCCCTCACCTATTTGATACTAACTCCCTATCTTAAACGATTGCTTCCTTTATGGTATTTTAATGATGGGTCAGCAATATCAGATTGGTGGGTGTCAATATGTTCGCAGTTGTGAAGCTGAACAGAATAGCTCAGTCAACTGTGTATTGACCGCTGCTAATTAATTAGGTCCACTCCTATTCATTTGAATAGGAGCAGATGTGCGGTGCCAAGCCGAGGTCGTTACACAATTGATGGAGCTATGCTGTTCAGCTCTCTATCTACTAACATCTGGCTGCTGCCGACACCAAGACAGTTGATTGTTTGGGGCAAAGGTGCTGAACCCATACTGATCTGATAATGATGACCTATCCCCAGTAAAGGTTTACAAGTATAAAAAAAAAAAAGTAGAGCAATCCTTTAATTGTTGATCTTTGGTCTCCTGGAAAACACCTTTTAAATGTCTAGTGGCCAAATTACTTTATAATCTTGGAAAATCTGGTCTGGTTGGCGTATCGCACAAAAAGTTAGTGAGCCGTACAATTTAACAACTATATCAGTCAGTAATGTTTAAATCGCTGGCAAAAAGTGAAAATGACCAAATTGTCCCCAAAGTGTCTTTATGTGGCCACCATTATTTTCAAGCTTTGCCTCAAAGTCTGTTGGGCATGGTGTTCATTAGAGCTTCACAGGAGCTACTCTAATCATCTTTCACTCCTCCGTGACGATATCATGGAGCTGGTGGATATTAGAGACTTTGCGCTCCTCTATCTTCTGTTTGAAGATGCTTCACAGAAGCTCAATAGGGTCATAATTGGCCAGTCCAGCACCTTTACCCTCAGCTTCTTTAGTAAGGCAGTTTCGTCTTGGAGGTGTGTTTGGGGTCGTTATCATATTGCAATACTGCCCTGCTGCCCAGTTTCCGAAGGGAGGGGATCATGCTCTGCTAAAGTATGTTACAGTACATGCTGACATTCATGGTTCCCACAATGAACTGTAGCTCCCCAAAGCTGTCAGCACTCATGCAGTCCTACACTAGGACACTCCCACCACCATGCTTGACTGTAGGCAAGATATACTTACCTGGTTGCCGCCATGCTTGACACCATCTGAACCAAATACATTTATGTTGTTCTTATCCGACCCCAGGACATGATACCAGTAATCCTTCTCCTTTGTCTGCTTGTCTTCAGCAACCTGTTTTTGGGCTTTCTTGTGCATTATCTTTAGAAGTGTTTTCCTTCTGGGACGACAGCCCTACTGACCGATTTGATGCAGAGTGCGTCATATGATATAAACCCTGACAGGCGGACCCCACCCCCGATCCCTTTAACCTCTGTAGAAATGCTAGCAGTATTCATACGTCTATTTTGAAAACACAACCTCTGGATATGACAATGAGCATGTGCACTCCTCTTTGACCATGGCAAGGCCTGTTCATAGTAGAACCTGTATTGTTAAACTGCTGTATGGCCTTGGCCACTGTGTTGCAGCTCAGTTTCAGGGTGTTGGCAATATTCTTCTAGCTCAGGCCATATTTATGTAGAGCAACAATTCTTGTTTTCAGATTTTCACGTCTTTGCTCCGAGATGCCATGTTGAACTTCCACTGACCAGCAGGATTGTGTGACCGATAACACCATTATTTAAAACACCTGTTCCCCATTCTTACCTGAGACCTTGTAAAACTAATGAATCACATGACAACAGGGAGGAAAAATGGCTAATTGAGCACAGTTTGGCCATTTTCACTAAGGGGTGTACTTTCTTTTGTTGCCAGCGGTTTAGACATTGATAGCTGTGTGTTTTTATTTAGAAGGCATTCCAAATTTACACTGTTATATGAGCTGTACATTTTATTACTTTACACTGAATCAAAGTGTTATATCTTCATGGCTGTCCCATGAAAAGCTATAATAAACTTTTGTGATATACTTTGTGCTATATTGGTAGAAGGACAGGAACACTGTATTGTGCCTTGGGTAGGGCCTAAGGGTTGGCAATTGACTTTCGTAGAATGTTTCTTTATTGTCAATGATCAAGTAAAAGAATCGGAAGGAATGGATGGAAAATATCTGACTTAAGCAAAATTAGAATAGCAGTTTAGTGTTCCTAAATGAAATCACACTGACTCTTTCTTAAAAGCATTGTTGTTTGAATAATGTGGACTTGAATTTATGGAGTATTTAGTGTTTGCCGAATGTAGTGAGGGCCAAGGTCAATACTATGAAGGTGAATGCGCATAGATTAAATTATTATAAGTTCAGATAAAAAAAGTAGTCATTAAATAAGATCAAAGTAATGGAATAGCTTATTTAGAATTATGTCTGCATTTGTATTTTATTAGGATCTTGATTTAGAAAATACTTAATTAAGAATTTAGAATTATAGTCGGGTGTCGACTTTTGTTGGTTTCTTATCTTGGTCATAACATTTTTTACAGGGAATACTGTAGTTGTTGCTCTTGAAAGAGTGTCCGACAATACACCAAAAGTCTATTGATTTGAATAGGTACTGTGTAATGTTTAATTTCTCTTGTGATGGTGCTTCAGGGAAATTGAACAAATTGACACTAGAAATCGGTCATCCCCTTGCCCAATAACAGTAGCACTCATCCATTAAAGTTTTATTCCCATAATTTTGATTGGGTTTATTATCTCAAGAGACATAACAAACATTTCCATGATGTCTGCTCTGACTGAATGAATAATTTTTTTTTTTTATCAAATCTGGTGTCTTTTTGGTGCTAAGAAGGGGTGATCATTGTAACTGTTATCGATCATGGCACGTTTTTGAATGGTTGCCTTCAAGTCTCCTTTTAGAGCACATAGACATCAAAGAGCGAGTCTTTTGAAATCAGTTTTGCGAATAGACAGTAAAAAGTTTTCTGCTGTGCTAGACTGAACACTACATTTCTTTTCATTGGACACCATGTCGTACAGTGTTTTCTCCGCAGTGTCTCGACACCGAGGAAATGAGCTCCAGCACGTTATAAAAGGAAATTGTTTTGAGTTACAATAGCAAGACTTGCAATGATCAGCTGATCGATAGTACAATTTCATTTTAAGTTGTCCAGTTGGGATACCTTTATATTTGCCATTTCTAATTTAACAGAACATTTTTATTTAAAGGCATTTAAAGGGAACCTGTCAGGTGAAGTATGCATCCACAATCACGAGCAGTTTTGGGTGCATATTTCTAATCCCCGCTTAACTGTCCCAGCATCTAGTAGCATACATAAAGAGATCATTGCAAGTCTTGCTATTGTAAAAAAAAAAAGTATTTCTGCGCTCATTCCGCCCTCTTAGCATGTTAGTAGGCCCACAGGGACAATGCTATTCAATGCCATTGCTAGCTTCATCAGTGGTGACGCGCGTACCTGTGTCCGCTGTCACCACTTCAGAACTCCAGGCTTAGGGTCAGTGCATATGATCTGAATTCCGACACTTCCGGTCATGTGCACTCTGAAGACAGGTGTACGCGTCTCGGCTTCAGAGAGGTCTAGTGCACATGACCGGAAGTGGCGGGGACTTCTGACCATGCGCACTGAGCCTAAAGTCGGAGTCAGCGGTGACAACGGACACAGGTATGCGCATCATCGCTGATGACACTGGCATTGAATAGCATGTTAGCATGCCTCTGTGGGTGTGCTAACATGCTTAGAGGGTGGAATGAGTGCAGGAGCTAATGCCCTTGTGACTAGTCCCTGCGCTCAGCATATCATAAAGCATCTTTCGAGATACTTTTTCTAAGATCTCTTTATATCTTCTACTGTAGCCTAGGACAGTTAGCAGGGATTAGAAATATGCACCCAGAACTGCCTGTGGTTCTGGGTGCATATTGCACCTGACAGGTTCACTTTAAAGGTATATTCTGATTATATAAAAATTGGTATAGAGTAACAGCATGAAAATAAGCAAGTTTGCAATTGGCTTCCTTTTTCTCTATGCTGTTGTTCTGCTATAAGGGCCCTTTCACACTGTGCTTTTCTCTACTTTCAGTGGTCCCTTCGGGGCTTGCATCCAAACCCTCAGCAAAACAGGATTCAGACCTATGTACCAATGGAGCCATTGACTGTAATGCACGAGCCTACCAGTGGCAGACACCTAGACGTTGTCTACTACACCGAGGTGTCCAACTCCAGTAGGCGTATTCGCTCGAAAAAGGTGCACGATAGAACACACTGGAACTCAGTCTACACTACTATATTTGATGGCCTCATCAATGCATACTTCTGAATCCCGCTTTGCGGTGGGTTCGGACAGAAGTTTCTCTGGGACCACTGAACATGGCGAAGAACCCATGTAGTGTATAGCTTGTTGCTAAAGAAATCATCGACCAACAGAGCCTGGCTGGATATGTGCCATAGTTACATTTCAGGCTGCGGAGTTAACTCCTGAGATACCAGCCTCCACTCTCCAGCCCATTGAGTTTATACGGCAGATAGACAGCTGTTTACCTCATCATCCATGCCAGATTATGAGCAAGTTGTTATCCGTCCTTAAAAATCTCTGGCTCCCTCTATCAGTATTTTATATAGCAGTTCTATTAATTTCTCTCTTGACCTCTGCACTTATTAAAAGGCCTTGTTAGGTCCAAATTCAAATCTAGTGATAACAATATACACTTCAAAAATAGTACTGACAGACCATTAATGTCACTGTATCATGATGAAACACCGCACTAGGATGAAGCTACTGAACCAGAACTGTCACTCAATGAAGAGGAGTGCCTTCCCCTGAGGCAAAGAGGAAGTGAAGAGAGTGGAAAGTTTGTGCTGCTAAAGTCCCAAATGAGGAATAGCCCTTTAACTAAATCATGCATTTCATATGTGTTTGTGCTAAATGCAAATAATCTAAGCAAAATGTTTTTTATTTTTTTTTTCCCTCTGTGTTCAGTATTTAACCGTATGAGCAATATATTTTCACTTTGTCCAAGCAGGCAGTTTTCTTTGTGTCCTAGCAATATGTGTACATGAGCTGCTTTTGTTACTTCATCTCTGGTGCTTCTTATTATTTTTACATTTGAAAATCCTATTTCTCTGTCAAAATAGAGGTTGAAATGAGTTTGAGAATAGATGGCGCTGCCCCTGGGCTTTCAGCGACCTCAAATTTTGTATTTGACAAGTGAACCGAGTCTAAGCACAAGTGTACTCTGAGCGACAGACATTATTTTGAAAAGGGATTTACACTACAATGATGACTGATCTATAAGCTTTTCAGTGTTTGGCCAGGGCCACCCCATTCTACTTGGAAGCCTGTGTGCTCTCAGAGCTGCACCTAGAGGGAAATAATAGCAAGCTTGAAAGCCACAGATTGTTGTTTTGAAAGCTCCATCAATTCTGAAAATATAGTGGATCGACTGTATTGTTTTAGCTAAAATATGGTTTAAAAAGTCAATGGCCAACAAGGTTTGTATTTTTTATTAACTCGTCCACATTTTTTTGTTTGTTTGTCTTTTTAATTATTCCTATTGATAAAAATACAATTACATATACTCTTATAATTGCATTTTCTGATATAGGTTCCAAATGTACACGTTCAATTTTAGAGAGTAGTACAGTTTTCACTAATTTCAGTCTATTAACACTGCAATATATTTTGGGGTCAGTCAAAGATCCTTTATAACTAAGTTAATAAATCTGCAAATATAGTTCTATGATTTGTGCATTTTTAAAGTCTTTAAAGTCTCTTAGGCCAAGCTTACATGTCCAGTAATCATGGAACGGATCCAGCAGCAATCCGTTAGCAAAAAAGTTGAGCGAACACAATTTTCTTGTCCGTTTTAAAAAAACTGATCTTTGGAGGATCCGTTTTTTTAACATGGGATTGAATGGAAAACAGGTCCGTTAACTGATTTCCGTTTAGATATCTGTTGTTCTTGTATTTGTAAAGGATCCGTTTTTTGCTTACTAGATCAGTTTCAAATGGAGGATAAATAGTTATGAATCCGTTTTCCATAGATTCCCATGTTATAAAAAAATTGGATCCTGTGAAAATCAATTTTTTCAAAATGGGCAAAAAAGTTCAGTTTGTACAACTTTTTTGGACAATGGGTCCGTTCTAACGGATGATTACTGGACATATGAACCTAGCCTTAAAGGGGTTGTGCTATGCACACATGGTCTTTACAGACCTGCTGGGACACCTACTAATCTTGAGAATCGAGGTCCTGAAACCAGCTATGTAAAAAAACAAACACAATTTGCATGTACAAAGAATGCGTAATAATGTTTTTTCCAGACAACTAGATTCATGATTAACAGATGGACCCTAGGAATTATATGCTTGGTATTCTTTATGAGCCAATTACTGATAAGCTATCACTACCATGTGCCTCGGCTGCTCGTCATTTGAAATGATCAAGTTGGGTGCTCAGACATATCGATGAAAGTACCGAGTATAATGGAAGTCACTGACAAACTCGAGCATTTTTCCGAAAGATCAGTTATAGAATTGGCTCACAGAATGCGCTCAATCCATACACAGGAGGTAATAGCTGTGTGTTACAGCCAGGACCTTCCTCACAATCGTGGGTGATGCTCACAATCATGTAATTGTTAACCTGTTAAATGCCGCGTTCAAACCCTGCGATCATCAGCATTCCCGCTACATGAACGTTGAGTGCCTTTTGGTCGCTACGAGAGCCAGGGGTCTGTTGAAAACCTCCGTGCTTGTCATTACAGATATCCCTTGAAACTCTGCATGTGGCCGGGCTACAAAAAAGTCTGTGATTTTTTTCCCATATACAGCAATAATATAGTATTACTTTATATACAACACAAGAAATACAGTGAAAAGTGAATAAAAAATGTTTTGTTTTGTTTTTTTTTTAAATATAAAAAAAATTAAAAAAAAACACATTAAAAAAAGTTCAAATCACCCTACTTTTCCACCATTAACCCCTTCACCCCTTAGTGATTTCCGGTTTTTATTTTTTCCTCCCCTTCTTCCAAGAGCCATAATATTTTCCTTTTTCTGTCAATATAGCCATATGAGGGCTTAGTTTTTTTTTGCATGATAAGTTGGACTTTTGAGTGACACCATTCATTCTTCCACATAGTATGTACCAGAAAATGGTGAAAAAAAGTCAAGTGTTGTGAAATTGCAAAAACAAAGTGCAATTCAACAATTGTTTTGTTTTATTTTTATTTATTTTTTTATTTATCATGTTCTTTATATGGTAAAACTGACCCTTCAGTATGTTTCACCAGGCCAGTACAAGTACGTAGATATCAGTTGTATAGATATACTGAAAATTTTGCAGTGGTCTCTTAATTTTTGCCAGAGCTGCGTGTCTATACAGTCATATGAAAAAGATTGGGCACCCCTATTAATGTTAACCTTTTTTCTTTATAACAATTTGGGTTTTTGCAACAGCTATTTCCGTTACATACATCTAATAACTGATGGACTGAGTCATATTTCTGGATTGAAATGAGGTTTATTGTACTTACAGAAAATGTGCAATCCGCATTTAAAAAAATGTATCCGGTGCAAAAGTATGGGCACCTTTATCAATTTCTTGATTTGAACACTCCTAACTACTTTTTACTGACTTACTAAAGCACTAAATTGGTTTTGTAACCTCATTGAGCTTTGAACTTCATAGGCAGGTGTATCCAATCATGAGAAAAGGTATTTAAGGTGGCCACTTGCAAGTTGATCTCCTATTTGAATCTCCTATGAAGAGTGGCATCATGGGCTCCTCAAAACAACTCTCAAATGATCTGAAAACAAAGATTATTCAACATAGTTGTTCAGGGGAAGGATACAAAAAGTTGTCTCAGAGATTTAAACTGTCA
The DNA here is from genome assembly GCF_048569485.1 of Anomaloglossus baeobatrachus. Classification (NCBI taxonomy): domain Eukaryota; kingdom Metazoa; phylum Chordata; class Amphibia; order Anura; family Aromobatidae; genus Anomaloglossus; species Anomaloglossus baeobatrachus. The sequence goes on along the minus strand of NC_134353.1, from coordinate 570,790,084 downwards.
GTTTCCACTGGGAGGAACACAGTAAGGAAATGGAAGAACACAGGTACAGTTCTTGTTAAGCCCAGAAGTGGCAGGCCAAGAAAAATATCAGAAAGGCAGAGAAGAAGAATGGTGAGAACAGTCAAGGACAATCCACAGACCACCTCCAAAGACCTGCAGCTTCATCTTGCTGCAAATGGTGTCAATGTGCATCGGTCAACAATACAGCGCACGTTGCACAAGGAGAAGCTGTATGGGACAGTGATGCGAAAGAAGCAGTTTCTGCAAGCATGCCATAAACAGTCGCCTGAGGTATGCAAAAGCACATTTGGACAAGCCTTGTTACATTTTGGAAGAAGGTCCTGTGGACTGATGAAACAAAGATTGAGTTGTTTGCTCATACAAAAAGGCGTTATGCATGGAGGCAAAAAAACACAGTATTCCAAGAAAAGCACTCGCTACCCACAGTAAAATTTGGTGAAGGTTCCGGCATGCTTTGGGGCTGTGTGGCCAATGCCGGCACAGGGAATCTTGTTAAAGTTGAGGGTCGCATGGATTCAACTCAGTATCAGCAGATTCTTGACAATAATGTGCAAGAATCAGTGACAAAGTTGAAGTTACGCAGGGGATGGATACTTCAGCAAGACAATGATCCAAAACACCGCTCCAAATCTACTCAGGCATTCATGCAGAGGAACAATTACAATGTTCTGTAATAGCCATCCCAGTCCCCAGACCTAAATATCATTGAAAATCTTTGGAATGATTTGAAGGCTTCTGTCCATGCTCGGCGACCATCAAACTTAACTGAACTGGAAATGATAGATATATGAAACGGAAATAGCTGTTGCAAAAACCCAAATTGTTATAAAGAATGTATATGTGCATACACACCTT